>NW_027456898.1:0-251688 GCF_040206685.1 Ascaphus truei
CAAACTATTTAGCAAAGAGTGAAAAATTCAGAGAATTCCTGCGAAATAAGTGGAGAGAGTTTGAAATTGAGACTACATTCTTCAACCACGGGAACAAATCAGGTAGACTCCTGGGGAACCTCATGAGAGGGTATAAAAACATAAAACCTATTACGAAAATAAAAGATTTAAATGGAGCAATAACCACAGACCAGAAAACATAACCTTTATCTTTAAAACGTATTATGAAAAACTATACGAAAAGGGAACTATCAATTTAGCAAATAGAGAGAGGTTTTTTGAACAACTTAAAATCCCGAAAATCAATGCAGACCAACTAGCGAACATTAACGCCCCTATAACACCCAAAGAACTTACAGACACTATAGGTAATTTAAAGACTTTTAAGGCCCCTGGACCAGATGGTCTGTCAGGAGAGTACTACAAAATACTCAAGGAAGACATAAATGCCCCACTGAAAAGCACGTTCCAGATACTCCTAGAAGGGAAAGGCGCCCTACCTTCAAGCGAAATGGCCCATATAAAAATTATTCACAAGCCCGGGAAAGACCCTTTTCTGCCAGAGTCATATAGGCCAATCTCCTTGATAAACCAAAACATTAAGATCTTTACAAAAATAATAGCCGATAGACTAGCTAAAATACTTCCATCTATCATTCACCCAGACCAATCGGGCTTTATAAAGGGAAGATCAGCAGTTAAAAATATTCGAAAGGTCATTTCAGCTATCCTCTGGGCACAGAAACACAAGATAAAAAACGCGGCCGTGGTCGCTATAGATGCCGAAAAGGCTTTTGACAACATACTTTGGGACCACGTACATTTTATGCTAGACAAGTTTGGTTTTAGTGGAATATCACCTCGGTCTTAAATACCCTGTATAACAAACCAAAAGCCAAGATAATAGCGGCAGGTTGCATCTCAGAGCCCTTCTCGCTTCACAGAGGGACGAGACAAGGATGCCACTGTCCCCGCTGCTGTTCAACTTAGCAATAGAACCGCTGGGACACTATTTGAGACAGATGACGGAGTTCAAGGGCATAAGGATGGCAAAATAGACCTGAGACTAGCAATGTTTGCCGATGACATCCTACTGTTCCTGGCAAACACAGAGGAATCGGTGGAAAAAATACTCGAGGCCTTATCAATCTTCGGGTCATTTGCGGGCTTCAAAATCAATGTCTCCAAAACTGAACTCCTATATATAAATAAACCAATGGGAACCAGAGATACAGCTAAGATACCGATTAAGATAACAACAGCCCCAATAAAATATTTAGGGATAAAATTAGAAGCAGATCTGACAAAATTATATGAAAACAACATCAAACCGGTAATTAAAAAGATCTTAGAAGAACTAAGGTCATGGATGGCCTTCCACTGTCCCTCTTTGGAAGGATATGCGTCATTAAAATGATATCTTTTGCGAGACTGCTATATCCACTACAGACCCTTCCCCTCCTACTTAAACACAAAGATGTCAAAGAATTAAACAAGGGGATAAATAAATTTATATGGAATGAGAAGAGAACAAGAATAGCCCTAAACAAATTACAGATGACAAAGCAAATGGGTGGAACAAATATCCCAAATATTAGAGAATATAACTTGGCATGTATCTGAGACACGTGGGAGACTGGATATTAGACAGGGAGGGGTATTCCTCTCCAGAAATTGAGAAGCAATTCTCTGACCAATATTCGCTACCCGAGATCCTCCATATAGAGTGGAACAAACTACCCAGGAAATCAGGTCAAATATACTAATCAGAGACACAGTTATGACATGGAGAGCAACTAGGAAAAAGTTCAATTTATCTCACTCGTCCTCTAGCTTTCTATCTATCCTAGGAAACCATAAGTTCCCCCTAGGGAAAGACAACAAAATTTTCTATATATGGGATAAAAAAGGGATCAAATGCCTGGGCCATATCATTAATGAGGAAAAACAGGACTTTATGTCTTACCAAGAAGTCGCAACTAAATATGATCTCCCTGAGAATCAAATATACTCATACATCCAACTGATAAATTATGCAGAAGCCACCACGACTATAAAAAACCTATTTTAAAACATAACGCCTTTGACAGCCACTTTTTTGCAGGATAAGACCCCCAAACACTCCTTAGCAGAAATTTATAAATTAATCAGAGACAAGGGAATGGAAAAAAATAACAGCAAAAATGTAAAAGCCTGGCAACAAGATTTTAAGGAAGTGCAGACGATGGAAGACCTAGTGGTGGGATACACTAGAACTCGTAAAATAATAGTCTCAGAAAGCTGGAGAGAGATGCAATTCAAAATCATGCATCGAGCATATATTCCTTTTATGAGACAGGTGAAAAGTGTAGACGTAGATACAACAAAATGCCCCAAATGTAGACAAGAGAGGGCTAACCTCAAACACTGCTTATGGGAATGCAAGAAAATCTCGATGTTTTGGGATCAAATATTACAATTTATCAAGACTGTGACAAAGGTGGAATGGGAAAAACACCCGCTACCCATGCTATTCGCTAATACGGAACCATGGCAAATTAGGATAAATAGAAATAACAAAGCACTCCTTCCAACAGAGATGATCCTCCTAACTGCCAGGAAGGCGATCATGATGAAATGGCTGGAACCAGAGGCCCAAATATGGAACTAATTAAATCCCTATTAATTAAGCTCATTACCATAGACAAAATAAATGAAAACCAGAGAGAAAATACCTCGGGGACTAACTTCCGAAAAATAAATGGGAATTAATCATAATATCCTTCCCAAAAAAGGACCAGACTAAATTCCACGAGATACCAGAAGTAGAAGAACACTCCCAAATTAGACCCCCCGCCCCACACCTCAAAGAAAGAAATAAAACAACTATATTAGAATTCATAATCCAAAAACAGAAACCAAATAGATCATAGTAAACAAAATAGAGAAGATCCAATTAGAGTTGTCGCCTGTTGGCGATTAGTTTATTAAGCGCTCCCAGTTTTGACGGAGGGCCAAGGGCTTCTAGAAGTCCAAGTTAAAAAGAAAAAGGAAAAATCAGGTGATACTTATCAAGAATCCATTGTAAGGGTCCATAGCAGAAAACGAAACAGAGTTTCTGTAGTCGCTCTCCATAAATGGTATGTAATACATGACTGTATAGAGATATATATGTATAAATATGAACAAATAAACATGTATGTATACGGATGTAACGCGACGGGAAAAACCAATACTTGTACCTAAATGTATGACTTGTAAATGTATACACCTGAATAAAAAAAGATATTCAAAAAAAAAAGTGTAAATTTTCTTGAAAACAAAACACACACGTTTAGTCAAACCCAGGGCTTCTCAACGATTTGAACTCAAAACGAATCTGTTCGCTTGGCCTGCCTTTAATTTGAGTAAAATGAAGAATTGCATCCTCACTCAGAATATTCTTTATACAGTACATATTACCAGGTGGAACAAAACAAGAATCTCCTGTTTTCAGTAGGTACTGTAAGATGTTACGTGGACTGTTACCATCACAGAACTATGTATAATGTAGAACACAATTGTGTCTAGGCAGTTCAACGTGTATTCTTTTCCCGGAATGGGCCAATAGTCCATTTACCAGTAGAAAATGTAGACTGGTCAATGCTTTTGCAGATACAGATCGATTCCCTTGATCTATGAAATGTGCAATTCTCAGCAGTTTTGATACACCCAACAAGTACTTCTGTTCTTTCAGTTTGATCTACAAAGGTAGGCTTTGCAGGAAGTATGTTCTTATTTTCAACATAAGGGATTTCCGCAATTTTGTTCTGGCGAATATCCTCGTCCCAATTTCCTGTTTCTTCTTCATCGGTTCCTGAAGATGCATACATCTCACTTACGTTTGGCTTCAAATCAGGACAGCTAAATCGGCTAGCCCGTGAAACAGTAGGACTGCTCCCGCTTTGGAAGTATATGCTGGATTTATTACCATGAACACCGGCTCCATGAGGAACTTTGAATCCAGTATAACTAGTCACTTCAGAAGAAGAGGAGTCTTCATCACTTGCTATGTCTTCTGGCTCATATCTTTGCCGTATAGATCTTCCTTTCTCAGGCTCTCCTGATGGAATTGGTCTTTTGGTTCTCGGACTATCTTTTATACATATAGATTTTTTCAACTTTTGCTTTATCTGATGCATCTCAAAGTCTTGGGTAGCCATATCCTCAGGGACTTTTTGTTCCTTGCTTGTTTATCTAGAGACAATCCCTGAACATCTTTTACTACTGAAGACTGTGGCTCTGTACAGCAATCTTCATCATCATCAACATCATATGCAATCTGCCGTGGCCATCTCTGCTTGCTCATAGGACTGGGCTCTTTGTGTATAATGACTGTAGTTGTACTTTTTTTTAGGAGTGTCAAATTTGGCTACACCTTCATAGGTCTGTGAATCTGAAAACTTTGACCGTGTTTTCTCTTTTAAATGCTGTATCTTCTGTTTTTTCATCCTTGTAGCAAGGATTGGTTGATTGTCCTTTTTCTCGGAAATATATAAAAAAAAAAAAATCCTACCAGAGAGGATTGACATCGGATATATATACGTTGGGATAGAGTCTTCTGAAAATACACCAAACCATTCTTACATGCTCAAATGGCCAAAGAGCTAAATGTAGAATTAGAGCGAGATGAGCGGGAGGATATCTGGGAATCGGCAGCTACACCTTCACAGGTCTGTGAATCTGAAAACTTTAACCAAGTTTTCTCTCTTTTTTTTGGAAACTTTTATCTGTAAACAGGACAAAGTAAATTTTCTTAAAGTGTACATTTTCGAGACTTCCGGTATGGCGCCAGAGCAGTGAGGCACGATCCTAATTAGCTCCGTTTGCTCCTGAGGAGAAGTGCAAAATAACTGCTAGCAAAAACGGAAATTTACCTACAGAAAATCCCCACCAGAGAAGAGGTACAATCGGACTAACATATATGGAGAAATATCTATCCAAATCGAAAGAGATGACTTCGAAAACTCAAAAGACAGACAAGAGGACAAGAAGAAAGAAAGTCAGAAAATGGCCGACAGCCACGAGGATCAGAGACCTGATCTAAGTGAGAAAGAATGTGACGCCCCAAACACCCAGACACAATCTTTAAATATAGATTACAACACAATAGCTAAGACTGTTGTGAAAGAACTTTTACCTAAATTGGAGGCAAACTCAGCGGAAATTAGGCAAGGCATTAAAGATCTTAGAAGTGATCTCGCAACACACGCAGGCAGAGTGGAGGAGATAGAAAACAGAGTGAGCGTCACGGAAGAGACCCTGGGCTCTTTAACAAAAAACCTGTGATCTCCACCACTTCTGTGAAAAATGGCTGCCGGACAAGCTCAAGATCACAAGCAAAGACCACAGCCTAAAAGTCGAGAGAGTACACAGAATGGGCCAAATAAGGGAGAACAACCCCCCCCCCACCGACCAACCCCTCACCCCCGCTAATAAACCACGGATGTGATGGTTCGAATAAATGTAAACAAAGGTGAAGGAAATGTACCAAAGCAAACATTACAGTGATACAAGGTTAAATGCTAAAGATGTAATAAGAGCAAAAAGAAATGTTTACCTGTGTACCCTCTCCCCCCCTTTTCTTCACAACCCCCCCCCCTACCAATCCCAATACTATATGCATCATTGCCATAATATTCTGAATAAGTGAAAACAGAAAAAAAAAATACCAATGTCACTGTAACCAAGACACTGCTATATAAATAAGGGTAAACGCAAAAGTTCCTAAGGAAGCCAAAGGTAACTTCTATCTGTGTCAACCCACGTACCCCCCCACCCAACCCATTCCCCCATCCCCACCTCTACCCCCCCCCTACCCAACACTACCCCCCTCCTCACCACCACCCCCTCCCCATCCTATGACATATATATATCACTGTCATATCATGAGGAATGGACGGGGAGGGGGGGGGAGGGGAAAAAAAAACTGCGAAGAAAAAGTACCAAAGTTACTGTAACCAATACATTGTCATAGGTATAAGGTTAAATGCATAAGATGTTAAGGGACCGAAAGGAAACCTATACCTGTGTAAGGAAATGTACCAAAGCAAACATTACAGTGATACAAGGTTAAATGCTAAAGATGCAATGAGAGTAAAAGGAAATGTTTACCTATGTGTACCCCTGCCCCCCCCCCTCTTCACCACTAACCCCCCCTCCTACCAACCCAAAACTATATGCATCATTGCCATAATATTCTGAATAAGCGAAAACAGAGGGAAAAAAAGCACCAATGTCACTGTAACCAAGACACTGCTATAGAAATAAGGGTAAACGCAAAAGTTCCCAAGAGAGCCAAAGGTAACTTATATATGTGTCAACCCACATACCCCCCCACCCCCATCAATACCCCCCTACCCAACACTACCCCCCTCCTCACCACCACCCCCTCTCCCCCCCCACCCATCCTAATGACATATATATATCACTGTCATATCATGCGAAATAGACGGGGGGGGGGGGGGGGAAACTGAAGAAAAATACTGTAACCAATACATTGTTATAGGTATAAGGTTAAATGTATAAGACGCTAAGGGACCTAAAGGAAACCTATACCTGTGTCAGCCCAGCCTCCCCCCCACCCACCTCAAAATGCGAAAGGAGCAAAGGGAACAGGTTATTAGTGATACACCTACTTCCCCCCCCTCACTTCTTCCCCTCACCCCCCCTCATTCTTCCCCTACCCCCCCCCACTCTCGTCCCCCGCCCCCCCCCTATTTTTCCCTCCTGCCCCACCCCCACCCCCCCATGAAGAAACCCCAAGCAAACTCTAACACCTCAAAATGGGTCAAAAAAAATAATTAAAAATTAAAACAAAAATAAATAAATAAAATAAAAAATATACAACCCGTATGTCTAGCACGTTAGTATTAAAGGTAATTAGGCCTCCTAGGGAACACGGTAGCATGAATAAGAATAAGAGGCCACACAAGAGGAAGGAATGTGGCCACCCTCTCTGGATAAAAGTGAAGTACAATACATGATAAAGTTGACAAAGTTCAGAAATGTTAATGTTAAATTCCAAGTTAAGGATCTCTCTTCTAAGATGGGGAACTCTACAGTACCCAAAAATAACTAGAAATAAAAGTAAATGGGGTGAAGTCAACAGATGGAATAAAAAGATAACACTTGAGATAACAGAAGAAATAATACATAAATGCCAGTAAAAATAGCTTCCTGGAATGTTAAGGGACTAAACAACCCCATCAAGCGTAAAAAAGTACTAAATTATCTGAAAAAAAAGAGAGTGGATATTGCATTTTTGCAAGAAACACACTTAGACATTAAGGAATCTACAAAACTACAAAGGGACTGGGGGGGACAATGTGTATTTTCCCCGGCAATTCATAAAAAAGCAGGGGTCGCCATTCTAATAAAAATAAAAAAATTCCAGTAGAGATCATCTCGACAGAGACAGACGCAGCAGGCAGGCTGATAATAGCAAAAATTAAAACGGCCGAGAGAGAATATGTCCTAGGTAATATTTATGGCCCCAACGACCATAATCCAATATTTTTCCGAGACCTGACACAAAGAATCCTTAAATATAAAAGCAGCAACTTAATACAGGGAGGAGACTGGAATGCGGTCCAAGATGTATTTATGGACAGATCTGGCTATAAGAAGGGAGCTCCACCCTCAAATATACAAACAAAAAACATGTCACAAATAAAAAGCGCCCTAGGCCTTGTTGATGCATGGAGAACCTTTAACCCTACAGAAAAAGAATACTGCTTCTACTCTAGTGTCCACGCGACCTTTTCAAGAATTGATAGCTTTCTAACTAGCGAAGGGCTAATAAACAAGATATCAAAAGTAGATATTGGAGAAATAGTAATCTCGGATCCTGCTCCCATATTTATAGAAATTGAAATGAACATAGATATTGGAAGCACAAACACTTGGAGATTCCCAAACTATTTAGCAAAGAGTGAAAAATTCAGAGAATTCCTGCGAAATAAGTGGAGAGAGTTTGAAATTGAGACTACATTCTTCAACCACGGGAACAAATCAGGTAGACTCCTGGGGAACCTCATGAGAGGGTATAAAAACATAAAACCTATTACGAAAATAAAAGATTTAAATGGAGCAATAACCACAGACCCAGAAAACATAACCTTTATCTTTAAAACGTATTATGAAAAACTATACGAAAAGGGAACTATCAATTTAGCAAATAGAGAGAGGTTTTTTGAACAACTTAAAATCCCGAAAATCAATGCAGACCAACTAGCGAACATTAACGCCCCTATAACACCCAAAGAACTTACAGACACTATAGGTAATTTAAAGACTTTTAAGGCCCCTGGACCAGATGGTCTGTCAGGAGAGTACTACAAAATACTCAAGGAAGACATAAATGCCCCACTGAAAAGCACGTTCCAGATACTCCTAGAAGGGAAAGGCGCCCTACCTTCAAGCGAAATGGCCCATATAAAAATTATTCACAAGCCCGGGAAAGACCCTTTTCTGCCAGAGTCATATAGGCCAATCTCCTTGATAAACCAAAACATTAAGATCTTTACAAAAATAATAGCCGATAGACTAGCTAAAATACTTCCATCTATCATTCACCCAGACCAATCGGGCTTTATAAAGGGAAGATCAGCAGTTAAAAATATTCGAAAGGTCATTTCAGCTATCCTCTGGGCACAGAAACACAAGATAAAAAACGCGGCCGTGGTCGCTATAGATGCCGAAAAGGCTTTTGACAACATACTTTGGGACCACGTACATTTTATGCTAGACAAGTTTGGTTTTAGTGGGAATATCACCTCGGTCTTAAATACCCTGTATAACAAACCAAAAGCCAAGATAATAGCGGCAGGTTGCATCTCAGAGCCCTTCTCGCTTCACAGAGGGACGAGACAAGGATGCCCACTGTCCCCGCTGCTGTTCAACTTAGCAATAGAACCGCTGGGACACTATTTGAGACAGATGACGGAGTTCAAGGGCATAAGGATGGGCAAAATAGACCTGAGACTAGCAATGTTTGCCGATGACATCCTACTGTTCCTGGCAAACACAGAGGAATCGGTGGAAAAAATACTCGAGGCCTTATCAATCTTCGGGTCATTTGCGGGCTTCAAAATCAATGTCTCCAAAACTGAACTCCTATATATAAATAAACCAATGGGAACCAGAGATACAGCTAAGATACCGATTAAGATAACAACAGCCCCAATAAAATATTTAGGGATAAAATTAGAAGCAGATCTGACAAAATTATATGAAAACAACATCAAACCGGTAATTAAAAAGATCTTAGAAGAACTAAGGTCATGGATGGCCTTCCCACTGTCCCTCTTTGGAAGGATATGCGTCATTAAAATGATATCTTTTGCGAGACTGCTATATCCACTACAGACCCTTCCCCTCCTACTTAAACACAAAGATGTCAAAGAATTAAACAAGGGGATAAATAAATTTATATGGAATGAGAAGAGAACAAGAATAGCCCTAAACAAATTACAGATGACAAAGCAAATGGGTGGAACAAATATCCCAAATATTAGAGAATATAACTTGGCATGTATTCTGAGACACGTGGGAGACTGGATATTAGACAGGGAGGGGTATTCCTCTCCAGAAATTGAGAAGCAATTCTCTGACCAATATTCGCTACCCGAGATCCTCCATATAGAGTGGAACAAACTACCCCAGGAAATCAGGTCAAATATACTAATCAGAGACACAGTTATGACATGGAGAGCAACTAGGAAAAAGTTCAATTTATCTCACTCGTCCTCTAGCTTTCTATCTATCCTAGGAAACCATAAGTTCCCCCTAGGGAAAGACAACAAAATTTTCTATATATGGGATAAAAAAGGGATCAAATGCCTGGGCCATATCATTAATGAGGAAAAACAGGACTTTATGTCTTACCAAGAAGTCGCAACTAAATATGATCTCCCTGAGAATCAAATATACTCATACATCCAACTGATAAATTATGGCAGAAGCCACCACGACTATAAAAAACCTATTTTAAAACATAACGCCTTTGACAGCCACTTTTTTGCAGGATAAGACCCCCAAACACTCCTTAGCAGAAATATATAAATTAATCAGAGACAAGGGAATGGAAAAAAATAACAGCAAAAATGTAAAAGCCTGGCAACAAGATTTTAAGGAAGTGCAGACGATGGAAGACCTAGTGGTGGGATACACTAGAACTCGTAAAATAATAGTCTCAGAAAGCTGGAGAGAGATGCAATTCAAAATCATGCATCGAGCATATATTCCTTTTATGAGACAGGTGAAAAGTGTAGACGTAGATACAACAAAATGCCCCAAATGTAGACAAGAGAGGGCTAACCTCAAACACTGCTTATGGGAATGCAAGAAAATCTCGATGTTTTGGGATCAAATATTACAATTTATCAAGACTGTGACAAAGGTGGAATGGGAAAAACACCCGCTACCCATGCTATTCGCTAATACGGAACCATGGCAAATTAGGATAAATAGAAATAACAAAGCACTCCTTCCAACAGAGATGATCCTCCTAACTGCCAGGAAGGCGATCATGATGAAATGGCTGGAACCAGAGGCCCCAAATATGGAACTAATTAAATCCCTATTAATTAAGCTCATTACCATAGACAAAATAAATGAAAACCAGAGAGAAAATACCTCGGGGACTAACTTCCGAAAAATAAATGGGAATTAATCATAATATCCTTCCCAAAAAAGGACCAGACTAAATTCCACGAGATACCAGAAGTAGAAGAACACTCCCAAAATTAGACCCCCCGCCCCACACCTCAAAGAAAGAAATAAAACAACTATATTAGAATTCATAATCCAAAAACAGAAACCAAATAGATCATAGTAAACAAAATAGAGAAGATCCAATTAGAGTTGTCGCCTGTTGGCGATTAGTTTATTAAGCGCTCCCAGTTTTGACGGAGGGCCAAGGGCTTCTAGAAGTCCAAGTTAAAAAGAAAAAGGAAAAATCAGGTGATACTTATCAAGAATCCATTGTAAGGGTCCATAGCAGAAAACGAAACAGAGTTTCTGTAGTCGCTCTCCATAAATGGTATGTAATACATGACTGTATAGAGATATATATGTATAAATATGAACAAATAAACATGTATGTATACGGATGTAACGCGACGGGAAAAACCAATACTTGTACCTAAATGTATGACTTGTAAATGTATACACCTGAATAAAAAAAGATATTCAAAAAAAAAAGTGTAAATTTTCTTGTAAACAAAACACACACGTTTAGTCAAACCCAGGGCTTCTCAACGATTTGAACTCAAAACGAATCTGTTCGCTTGGCCTGCCTTTAATTTGAGTAAAATGAAGAATTGCATCCTCACTCAGAATATTCTTTATACAGTACATATTACCAGGTGGAACAAAACAAGAATCTCCTGTTTTCAGTAGGTACTGTAAGATGTTACGTGGACTGTTACCATCACAGAACTATGTATAATGTAGAACACAATTGTGTCTAGGCAGTTCAACGTGTATTCTTTTTCCCGGAATGGGCCAATAGTCCATTTACCAGTAGAAAATGTAGACTGGTCAATGCTTTTGCAGATACAGATCGATTCCCTTGATCTATGAAATGTGCAATTCTCAGCAGTTTTGATACACCCAACAAGTACTTCTGTTCTTTCAGTTTGATCTACAAAGGTAGGCTTTGCAGGAAGTATGTTCTTATTTTCAACATAAGGGATTTCCGCAATTTTGTTCTGGCGAATATCCTCGTCCCAATTTCCTGTTTCTTCTTCATCGGTTCCTGAAGATGCATACATCTCACTTACGTTTGGCTTCAAATCAGGACAGCTAAATCGGCTAGCCCGTGAAACAGTAGGACTGCTCCCGCTTTGGAAGTATATGCTGGATTTATTACCATGAACACCGGCTCCATGAGGAACTTTGAATCCAGTATAACTAGTCACTTCAGAAGAAGAGGAGTCTTCATCACTTGCTATGTCTTCTGGCTCATATCTTTGCCGTATAGATCTTCCTTTCTCAGGCTCTCCTGATGGAATTGGTCTTTTGGTTCTCGGACTATCTTTTATACATATAGATTTTTTCAACTTTTGCTTTATCTGATGCATCTCAAAGTCTTGGGTAGCCATATCCTCAGGGACTTTTTGTTCCCTTGCTTGTTTATCTAGAGACAATCCCTGAACATCTTTTACTACTGAAGACTGTGGCTCTGTACAGCAATCTTCATCATCATCAACATCATATGCAATCTGCCGTGGCCATCTCTGCTTGCTCATAGGACTGGGCTCTTTGTGTATAATGACTGTAGTTGTACTTTTTTTTAGGAGTGTCAAATTTGGCTACACCTTCATAGGTCTGTGAATCTGAAAACTTTGACCGTGTTTTCTCTTTTAAATGCTGTATCTTCTGTTTTTTCATCCTTGTAGCAAGGATTGGTTGATTGTCCTTTTTCTCGGAAATATATAAAAAAGGAAAAATCCTACCAGAGAGGATTGACATCGGATATATATACGTTGGGATAGAGTCTTCTGAAAATACACCAAACCATTCTTACATGCTCAAATGGGCCAAAGAGCTAAATGTAGAATTAGAGCGAGATGAGCGGGAGGATATCTGGGAATCGGCAGCTACACCTTCACAGGTCTGTGAATCTGAAAACTTTAACCAAGTTTTCTCTCTTTTTTTTGGGAAACTTTTATCTGTAAACAGGACAAAGTAAATTTTCTTAAAGTGTACATTTTCGAGACTTCCGGTATGGCGCCAGAGCAGTGAGGCACGATCCTAATTAGCTCCGTTTGCTCCTGAGGAGAAGTGCAAAATAACTGCTAGCAAAAACGGAAATTTACCTACAGAAAATCACCACCAGAGAAGAGGTACAATCGGACTAACATATATGGAGAAATATCTATCCAAATCGAAAGAGATGACTTCGAAAACTCAAAAGACAGACAAGAGGGACAAGAAGAAAGAAAGTCAGAAAATGGCCGACAGCCACGAGGATCAGAGACCTGATCTAAGTGAGAAAGAATGTGACGCCCCAAACACCCAGACACAATCTTTAAATATAGATTACAACACAATAGCTAAGACTGTTGTGAAAGAACTTTTACCTAAATTGGAGGCAAACTCAGCGGAAATTAGGCAAGGCATTAAAGATCTTAGAAGTGATCTCGCAACACACGCAGGCAGAGTGGAGGAGATAGAAAACAGAGTGAGCGTCACGGAAGAGACCCTGGGCTCTTTAACAAAAAACCTGTGATCTCCACCACTTCTGTGAAAAATGGCTGCCGGACAAGCTCAAGATCACAAGCAAAGACCACAGCCTAAAAGTCGAGAGAGTACACAGAATGGGCCAAATAAGGGAGAACAACCCCCCCCCCACCGACCAACCCCTCACCCCCGCTAATAAACCACGGATGTGATGGTTCGAATAAATGTAAACAAAGGTGAAGGAAATGTACCAAAGCAAACATTACAGTGATACAAGGTTAAATGCTAAAGATGTAATAAGAGCAAAAAGAAATGTTTACCTGTGTACCCTCTCCCCCCCTTTTCTTCACAACCCCCCCCCTACCAATCCCAATACTATATGCATCATTGCCATAATATTCTGAATAAGTGAAAACAGAAAAAAAAAATACCAATGTCACTGTAACCAAGACACTGCTATATAAATAAGGGTAAACGCAAAAGTTCCTAAGGAAGCCAAAGGTAACTTCTATCTGTGTCAACCCACGTACCCCCCCACCCAACCCATTCCCCCATCCCCACCTCTACCCCCCCCCTACCCAACACTACCCCCCTCCTCACCACCACCCCCCTCCCCATCCTATGACATATATATATCACTGTCATATCATGAGGAATGGACGGGGAGGGGGGGGGGAGGGGAAAAAAAAACTGCGAAGAAAAAGTACCAAAGTTACTGTAACCAATACATTGTCATAGGTATAAGGTTAAATGCATAAGATGTTAAGGGACCGAAAGGAAACCTATACCTGTGTAAGGAAATGTACCAAAGCAAACATTACAGTGATACAAGGTTAAATGCTAAAGATGCAATGAGAGTAAAAGGAAATGTTTACCTATGTGTACCCCTGCCCCCCCCCCTCTTCACCACTAACCCCCCCTCCTACCAACCCAAAACTATATGCATCATTGCCATAATATTCTGAATAAGCGAAAACAGAGGGAAAAAAAGCACCAATGTCACTGTAACCAAGACACTGCTATAGAAATAAGGGTAAACGCAAAAGTTCCCAAGAGAGCCAAAGGTAACTTATATATGTGTCAACCCACATACCCCCCCACCCCCATCAATACCCCCCTACCCAACACTACCCCCCTCCTCACCACCACCCCCTCTCCCCCCCCACCCATCCTAATGACATATATATATCACTGTCATATCATGCGAAATAGACGGGGGGGGGGGGGGGAAACTGAAGAAAAATACTGTAACCAATACATTGTTATAGGTATAAGGTTAAATGTATAAGACGCTAAGGGACCTAAAGGAAACCTATACCTGTGTCAGCCCAGCCTCCCCCCCACCCACCTCAAAATGCGAAAGGAGCAAAGGGAACAGGTTATTAGTGATACACCTACTTCCCCCCCCCTCACTTCTTCCCCTCACCCCCCCTCATTCTTCCCCTACCCCCCCCACTCTCGTCCCCCGCCCCCCCCCTATTTTTCCCTCCTGCCCCACCCCCACCCCCCCATGAAGAAACCCCAAGCAAACTCTAACACCTCAAAATGGGTCAAAAAAAATAATTAAAAATTAAAACAAAAATAAATAAATAAAATAAAAAATATACAACCCGTATGTCTAGCACGTTAGTATTAAAGGTAATTAGGCCTCCTAGGGAACACGGTAGCATGAATAAGAATAAGAGGCCACACAAGAGGAAGGAATGTGGCCACCCTCTCTGGATAAAAGTGAAGTACAATACATGATAAAGTTGACAAAGTTCAGAAATGTTAATGTTAAATTCCAAGTTAAGGATCTCTCTTCTAAGATGGGGAACTCTACAGTACCCAAAAATAACTAGAAATAAAAGTAAATGGGGTGAAGTCAACAGATGGAATAAAAAGATAACACTTGAGATAACAGAAGAAATAATACATAAATGCCAGTAAAAATAGCTTCCTGGAATGTTAAGGGACTAAACAACCCCATCAAGCGTAAAAAAGTACTAAATTATCTGAAAAAAAAGAGAGTGGATATTGCATTTTTGCAAGAAACACACTTAGACATTAAGGAATCTACAAAACTACAAAGGGACTGGGGGGGACAATGTGTATTTTCCCCGGCAATTCATAAAAAAGCAGGGGTCGCCATTCTAATAAAAATAAAAAAATTCCAGTAGAGATCATCTCGACAGAGACAGACGCAGCAGGCAGGCTGATAATAGCAAAAATTAAAACGGCCGAGAGAGAATATGTCCTAGGTAATATTTATGGCCCCAACGACCATAATCCAATATTTTTCCGAGACCTGACACAAAGAATCCTTAAATATAAAAGCAGCAACTTAATACAGGGAGGAGACTGGAATGCGGTCCAAGATGTATTTATGGACAGATCTGGCTATAAGAAGGGAGCTCCACCCTCAAATATACAAACAAAAAACATGTCACAAATAAAAAGCGCCCTAGGCCTTGTTGATGCATGGAGAACCTTTAACCCTACAGAAAAAGAATACTGCTTCTACTCTAGTGTCCACGCGACCTTTTCAAGAATTGATAGCTTTCTAACTAGCGAAGGGCTAATAAACAAGATATCAAAAGTAGATATTGGAGAAATAGTAATCTCGGATCCTGCTCCCATATTTATAGAAATTGAAATGAACATAGATATTGGAAGCACAAACACTTGGAGATTCCCAAACTATTTAGCAAAGAGTGAAAAATTCAGAGAATTCCTGCGAAATAAGTGGAGAGAGTTTGAAATTGAGACTACATTCTTCAACCACGGGAACAAATCAGGTAGACTCCTGGGGAACCTCATGAGAGGGTATAAAAACATAAAACCTATTACGAAAATAAAAGATTTAAATGGAGCAATAACCACAGACCCAGAAAACATAACCTTTATCTTTAAAACGTATTATGAAAAACTATACGAAAAGGGAACTATCAATTTAGCAAATAGAGAGAGGTTTTTTGAACAACTTAAAATCCCGAAAATCAATGCAGACCAACTAGCGAACATTAACGCCCCTATAACACCCAAAGAACTTACAGACACTATAGGTAATTTAAAGACTTTTAAGGCCTCTGGACCAGATGGTCTGTCAGGAGAGTACTACAAAATACTCAAGGAAGACATAAATGCCCCACTGAAAAGCACGTTCCAGATACTCCTAGAAGGGAAAGGCGCCCTACCTTCAAGCGAAATGGCCCATATAAAAATTATTCACAAGCCCGGGAAAGACCCTCTTCTGCCAGAGTCATATAGGCCAATCTCCTTGATAAACCAAAACATTAAGATCTTTACAAAAATAATAGCCGATAGACTAGCTAAAATACTTCCATCTATCATTCACCCAGACCAATCGGGCTTTATAAAGGGAAGATCAGCAGTTAAAAATATTCGAAAGGTCATTTCAGCTATCCTCTGGGCACAGAAACACAAGATAAAAAACGCGGCCGTGGTCGCTATAGATGCCGAAAAGGCTTTTGACAACATACTTTGGGACCACGTACATTTTATGCTAGACAAGTTTGGTTTTAGTGGGAATATCACCTCGGTCTTAAATACCCTGTATAACAAACCAAAAGCCAAGATAATAGCGGCAGGTTGCATCTCAGAGCCCTTCTCGCTTCACAGAGGGACGAGACAAGGATGCCCACTGTCCCCGCTGCTGTTCAACTTAGCAATAGAACCGCTGGGACACTATTTGAGACAGATGACGGAGTTCAAGGGCATAAGGATGGGCAAAATAGACCTGAGACTAGCAATGTTTGCCGATGACATCCTACTGTTCCTGGCAAACACAGAGGAATCGGTGGAAAAAATACTCGAGGCCTTATCAATCTTCGGGTCATTTGCGGGCTTCAAAATCAATGTCTCCAAAACTGAACTCCTATATATAAATAAACAAATGGGAACCAGAGATACAGCTAAGATACCGATTAAGATAACAACAGCCCCAATAAAATATTTAGGGATAAAATTAGAAGCAGATCTGACAAAATTATATGAAAACAACATCAAACCGGTAATTAAAAAGATCTTAGAAGAACTAAGGTCATGGATGGCCTTCCCACTGTCCCTCTTTGGAAGGATATGCGTCATTAAAATGATATCTTTTGCGAGACTGCTATATCCACTACAGACCCTTCCCCTCCTACTTAAACACAAAGATGTCAAAGAATTAAACAAGGGGATAAATAAATTTATATGGAATGAGAAGAGAACAAGAATAGCCCTAAACAAATTACAGATGACAAAGCAAATGGGTGGAACAAATATCCCAAATATTAGAGAATATAACTTGGCATGTATTCTGAGACACGTGGGAGACTGGATATTAGACAGGGAGGGGTATTCCTCTCCAGAAATTGAGAAGCAATTCTCTGACCAATATTCGCTACCCGAGATCCTCCATATAGAGTGGAACAAACTACCCCAGGAAATCAGGTCAAATATACTAATCAGAGACACAGTTATGACATGGAGAGCAACTAGGAAAAAGTTCAATTTATCTCACTCGTCCTCTAGCTTTCTATCTATCCTAGGAAACCATAAGTTCCCCCTAGGGAAAGACAACAAAATTTTCTATATATGGGATAAAAAAGGGATCAAATGCCTGGGCCATATCATTAATGAGGAAAAACAGGACTTTATGTCTTACCAAGAAGTCGCAACTAAATATGATCTCCCTGAGAATCAAATATACTCATACATCCAACTGATAAATTATGGCAGAAGCCACCACGACTATAAAAAACCTATTTTAAAACATAACGCCTTTGACAGCCACTTTTTTGCAGGATAAGACCCCCAAACACTCCTTAGCAGAAATATATAAATTAATCAGAGACAAGGGAATGGAAAAAAATAACAGCAAAAATGTAAAAGCCTGGCAACAAGATTTTAAGGAAGTGCAGACGATGGAAGACCTAGTGGTGGGATACACTAGAACTCGTAAAATAATAGTCTCAGAAAGCTGGAGAGAGATGCAATTCAAAATCATGCATCGAGCATATATTCCTTTTATGAGACAGGTGAAAAGTGTAGACGTAGATACAACAAAATGCCCCAAATGTAGACAAGAGAGGGCTAACCTCAAACACTGCTTATGGGAATGCAAGAAAATCTCGATGTTTTGGGATCAAATATTACAATTTATCAAGACTGTGACAAAGGTGGAATGGGAAAAACACCCGCTACCCATGCTATTCGCTAATACGGAACCATGGCAAATTAGGATAAATAGAAATAACAAAGCACTCCTTCCAACAGAGATGATCCTCCTAACTGCCAGGAAGGCGATCATGATGAAATGGCTGGAACCAGAGGCCCCAAATATGGAACTAATTAAATCCCTATTAATTAAGCTCATTACCATAGACAAAATAAATGAAAACCAGAGAGAAAATACCTCGGGGACTAACTTCCGAAAAATAAATGGGAATTAATCATAATATCCTTCCCAAAAAAGGACCAGACTAAATTCCACGAGATACCAGAAGTAGAAGAACACTCCCAAAATTAGACCCCCCGCCCCACACCTCAAAGAAAGAAATAAAACAACTATATTAGAATTCATAATCCAAAAACAGAAACCAAATAGATCATAGTAAACAAAATAGAGAAGATCCAATTAGAGTTGTCGCCTGTTGGCGATTAGTTTATTAAGCGCTCCCAGTTTTGACGGAGGGCCAAGGGCTTCTAGAAGTCCAAGTTAAAAAGAAAAAGGAAAAATCAGGTGATACTTATCAAGAATCCATTGTAAGGGTCCATAGCAGAAAACGAAACAGAGTTTCTGTAGTCGCTCTCCATAAATGGTATGTAATACATGACTGTATAGAGATATATATGTATAAATATGAACAAATAAACATGTATGTATACGGATGTAACGCGACGGGAAAAACCAATACTTGTACCTAAATGTATGACTTGTAAATGTATACACCTGAATAAAAAAAGATATTCAAAAAAAAAAGTGTAAATTTTCTTGTAAACAAAACACACACGTTTAGTCAAACCCAGGGCTTCTCAACGATTTGAACTCAAAACGAATCTGTTCGCTTGGCCTGCCTTTAATTTGAGTAAAATGAAGAATTGCATCCTCACTCAGAATATTCTTTATACAGTACATATTACCAGGTGGAACAAAACAAGAATCTCCTGTTTTCAGTAGGTACTGTAAGATGTTACGTGGACTGTTACCATCACAGAACTATGTATAATGTAGAACACAATTGTGTCTAGGCAGTTCAACGTGTATTCTTTTTCCCGGAATGGGCCAATAGTCCATTTACCAGTAGAAAATGTAGACTGGTCAATGCTTTTGCAGATACAGATCGATTCCCTTGATCTATGAAATGTGCAATTCTCAGCAGTTTTGATACACCCAACAAGTACTTCTGTTCTTTCAGTTTGATCTACAAAGGTAGGCTTTGCAGGAAGTATGTTCTTATTTTCAACATAAGGGATTTCCGCAATTTTGTTCTGGCGAATATCCTCGTCCCAATTTCCTGTTTCTTCTTCATCGGTTCCTGAAGATGCATACATCTCACTTACGTTTGGCTTCAAATCAGGACAGCTAAATCGGCTAGCCCGTGAAACAGTAGGACTGCTCCCGCTTTGGAAGTATATGCTGGATTTATTACCATGAACACCGGCTCCATGAGGAACTTTGAATCCAGTATAACTAGTCACTTCAGAAGAAGAGGAGTCTTCATCACTTGCTATGTCTTCTGGCTCATATCTTTGCCGTATAGATCTTCCTTTCTCAGGCTCTCCTGATGGAATTGGTCTTTTGGTTCTCGGACTATCTTTTATACATATAGATTTTTTCAACTTTTGCTTTATCTGATGCATCTCAAAGTCTTGGGTAGCCATATCCTCAGGGACTTTTTGTTCCCTTGCTTGTTTATCTAGAGACAATCCCTGAACATCTTTTACTACTGAAGACTGTGGCTCTGTACAGCAATCTTCATCATCATCAACATCATATGCAATCTGCCGTGGCCATCTCTGCTTGCTCATAGGACTGGGCTCTTTGTGTATAATGACTGTAGTTGTACTTTTTTTTAGGAGTGTCAAATTTGGCTACACCTTCATAGGTCTGTGAATCTGAAAACTTTGACCGTGTTTTCTCTTTTAAATGCTGTATCTTCTGTTTTTTCATCCTTGTAGCAAGGATTGGTTGATTGTCCTTTTTCTCGGAAATATATAAAAAAGGAAAAATCCTACCAGAGAGGATTGACATCGGATATATATACGTTGGGATAGAGTCTTCTGAAAATACACCAAACCATTCTTACATGCTCAAATGGGCCAAAGAGCTAAATGTAGAATTAGAGCGAGATGAGCGGGAGGATATCTGGGAATCGGCAGCTACACCTTCACAGGTCTGTGAATCTGAAAACTTTAACCAAGTTTTCTCTCTTTTTTTTGGGAAACTTTTATCTGTAAACAGGACAAAGTAAATTTTCTTAAAGTGTACATTTTCGAGACTTCCGGTATGGCGCCAGAGCAGTGAGGCACGATCCTAATTAGCTCCGTTTGCTCCTGAGGAGAAGTGCAAAATAACTGCTAGCAAAAACGGAAATTTACCTACAGAAAATCACCACCAGAGAAGAGGTACAATCGGACTAACATATATGGAGAAATATCTATCCAAATCGAAAGAGATGACTTCGAAAACTCAAAAGACAGACAAGAGGGACAAGAAGAAAGAAAGTCAGAAAATGGCCGACAGCCACGAGGATCAGAGACCTGATCTAAGTGAGAAAGAATGTGACGCCCCAAACACCCAGACACAATCTTTAAATATAGATTACAACACAATAGCTAAGACTGTTGTGAAAGAACTTTTACCTAAATTGGAGGCAAACTCAGCGGAAATTAGGCAAGGCATTAAAGATCTTAGAAGTGATCTCGCAACACACGCAGGCAGAGTGGAGGAGATAGAAAACAGAGTGAGCGTCACGGAAGAGACCCTGGGCTCTTTAACAAAAAACCTGTGATCTCCACCACTTCTGTGAAAAATGGCTGCCGGACAAGCTCAAGATCACAAGCAAAGACCACAGCCTAAAAGTCGAGAGAGTACACAGAATGGGCCAAATAAGGGAGAACAACCCCCCCCCCACCGACCAACCCCTCACCCCCGCTAATAAACCACGGATGTGATGGTTCGAATAAATGTAAACAAAGGTGAAGGAAATGTACCAAAGCAAACATTACAGTGATACAAGGTTAAATGCTAAAGATGTAATAAGAGCAAAAAGAAATGTTTACCTGTGTACCCTCTCCCCCCCTTTTCTTCACAACCCCCCCCCTACCAATCCCAATACTATATGCATCATTGCCATAATATTCTGAATAAGTGAAAACAGAAAAAAAAAATACCAATGTCACTGTAACCAAGACACTGCTATATAAATAAGGGTAAACGCAAAAGTTCCTAAGGAAGCCAAAGGTAACTTCTATCTGTGTCAACCCACGTACCCCCCCACCCAACCCATTCCCCCATCCCCACCTCTACCCCCCCCCTACCCAACACTACCCCCCTCCTCACCACCACCCCCTCCCCATCCTATGACATATATATATCACTGTCATATCATGAGGAATGGACGGGGAGGGGGGGGGAGGGGAAAAAAAAACTGCGAAGAAAAAGTACCAAAGTTACTGTAACCAATACATTGTCATAGGTATAAGGTTAAATGCATAAGATGTTAAGGGACCGAAAGGAAACCTATACCTGTGTAAGGAAATGTACCAAAGCAAACATTACAGTGATACAAGGTTAAATGCTAAAGATGCAATGAGAGTAAAAGGAAATGTTTACCTATGTGTACCCCTGCCCCCCCCCCCTCTTCACCACTAACCCCCCCTCCTACCAACCCAAAACTATATGCATCATTGCCATAATATTCTGAATAAGCGAAAACAGAGGGAAAAAAAGCACCAATGTCACTGTAACCAAGACACTGCTATAGAAATAAGGGTAAACGCAAAAGTTCCCAAGAGAGCCAAAGGTAACTTATATATGTGTCAACCCACATACCCCCCCACCCCCATCAATACCCCCCTACCCAACACTACCCCCCTCCTCACCACCACCCCCTCTCCCCCCCCACCCATCCTAATGACATATATATATCACTGTCATATCATGCGAAATAGACGGGGGGGGGGGGGGGGAAACTGAAGAAAAATACTGTAACCAATACATTGTTATAGGTATAAGGTTAAATGTATAAGACGCTAAGGGACCTAAAGGAAACCTATACCTGTGTCAGCCCAGCCTCCCCCCCACCCACCTCAAAATGCGAAAGGAGCAAAGGGAACAGGTTATTAGTGATACACCTACTTCCCCCCCCTCACTTCTTCCCCTCACCCCCCCTCATTCTTCCCCTACCCCCCCCACTCTCGTCCCCCGCCCCCCCCCTATTTTTCCCTCCTGCCCCACCCCCACCCCCCCATGAAGAAACCCCAAGCAAACTCTAACACCTCAAAATGGGTCAAAAAAAATAATTAAAAATTAAAACAAAAATAAATAAATAAAATAAAAAATATACAACCCGTATGTCTAGCACGTTAGTATTAAAGGTAATTAGGCCTCCTAGGGAACACGGTAGCATGAATAAGAATAAGAGGCCACACAAGAGGAAGGAATGTGGCCACCCTCTCTGGATAAAAGTGAAGTACAATACATGATAAAGTTGACAAAGTTCAGAAATGTTAATGTTAAATTCCAAGTTAAGGATCTCTCTTCTAAGATGGGGAACTCTACAGTACCCAAAAATAACTAGAAATAAAAGTAAATGGGGTGAAGTCAACAGATGGAATAAAAAGATAACACTTGAGATAACAGAAGAAATAATACATAAATGCCAGTAAAAATAGCTTCCTGGAATGTTAAGGGACTAAACAACCCCATCAAGCGTAAAAAAGTACTAAATTATCTGAAAAAAAAGAGAGTGGATATTGCATTTTTGCAAGAAACACACTTAGACATTAAGGAATCTACAAAACTACAAAGGGACTGGGGGGGACAATGTGTATTTTCCCCGGCAATTCATAAAAAAGCAGGGGTCGCCATTCTAATAAAAATAAAAAAATTCCAGTAGAGATCATCTCGACAGAGACAGACGCAGCAGGCAGGCTGATAATAGCAAAAATTAAAACGGCCGAGAGAGAATATGTCCTAGGTAATATTTATGGCCCCAACGACCATAATCCAATATTTTTCCGAGACCTGACACAAAGAATCCTTAAATATAAAAGCAGCAACTTAATACAGGGAGGAGACTGGAATGCGGTCCAAGATGTATTTATGGACAGATCTGGCTATAAGAAGGGAGCTCCACCCTCAAATATACAAACAAAAAACATGTCACAAATAAAAAGCGCCCTAGGCCTTGTTGATGCATGGAGAACCTTTAACCCTACAGAAAAAGAATACTGCTTCTACTCTAGTGTCCACGCGACCTTTTCAAGAATTGATAGCTTTCTAACTAGCGAAGGGCTAATAAACAAGATATCAAAAGTAGATATTGGAGAAATAGTAATCTCGGATCCTGCTCCCATATTTATAGAAATTGAAATGAACATAGATATTGGAAGCACAAACACTTGGAGATTCCCAAACTATTTAGCAAAGAGTGAAAAATTCAGAGAATTCCTGCGAAATAAGTGGAGAGAGTTTGAAATTGAGACTACATTCTTCAACCACGGGAACAAATCAGGTAGACTCCTGGGGAACCTCATGAGAGGGTATAAAAACATAAAACCTATTACGAAAATAAAAGATTTAAATGGAGCAATAACCACAGACCCAGAAAACATAACCTTTATCTTTAAAACGTATTATGAAAAACTATACGAAAAGGGAACTATCAATTTAGCAAATAGAGAGAGGTTTTTTGAACAACTTAAAATCCCGAAAATCAATGCAGACCAACTAGCGAACATTAACGCCCCTATAACACCCAAAGAACTTACAGACACTATAGGTAATTTAAAGACTTTTAAGGCCCCTGGACCAGATGGTCTGTCAGGAGAGTACTACAAAATACTCAAGGAAGACATAAATGCCCCACTGAAAAGCACGTTCCAGATACTCCTAGAAGGGAAAGGCGCCCTACCTTCAAGCGAAATGGCCCATATAAAAATTATTCACAAGCCCGGGAAAGACCCTTTTCTGCCAGAGTCATATAGGCCAATCTCCTTGATAAACCAAAACATTAAGATCTTTACAAAAATAATAGCCGATAGACTAGCTAAAATACTTCCATCTATCATTCACCCAGACCAATCGGGCTTTATAAAGGGAAGATCAGCAGTTAAAAATATTCGAAAGGTCATTTCAGCTATCCTCTGGGCACAGAAACACAAGATAAAAAACGCGGCCGTGGTCGCTATAGATGCCGAAAAGGCTTTTGACAACATACTTTGGGACCACGTACATTTTATGCTAGACAAGTTTGGTTTTAGTGGGAATATCACCTCGGTCTTAAATACCCTGTATAACAAACCAAAAGCCAAGATAATAGCGGCAGGTTGCATCTCAGAGCCCTTCTCGCTTCACAGAGGGACGAGACAAGGATGCCCACTGTCCCCGCTGCTGTTCAACTTAGCAATAGAACCGCTGGGACACTATTTGAGACAGATGACGGAGTTCAAGGGCATAAGGATGGGCAAAATAGACCTGAGACTAGCAATGTTTGCCGATGACATCCTACTGTTCCTGGCAAACACAGAGGAATCGGTGGAAAAAATACTCGAGGCCTTATCAATCTTCGGGTCATTTGCGGGCTTCAATATCAATGTCTCCAAAACTGAACTCCTATATATAAATAAACCAATGGGAACCAGAGATACAGCTAAGATACCGATTAAGATAACAACAGCCCCAATAAAATATTTAGGGATAAAATTAGAAGCAGATCTGACAAAATTATATGAAAACAACATCAAACCGGTAATTAAAAAGATCTTAGAAGAACTAAGGTCATGGATGGCCTTCCCACTGTCCCTCTTTGGAAGGATATGCGTCATTAAAATGATATCTTTTGCGAGACTGCTATATCCACTACAGACCCTTCCCCTCCTACTTAAACACAAAGATGTCAAAGAATTAAACAAGGGGATAAATAAATTTATATGGAATGAGAAGAGAACAAGAATAGCCCTAAACAAATTACAGATGACAAAGCAAATGGGTGGAACAAATATCCCAAATATTAGAGAATATAACTTGGCATGTATTCTGAGACACGTGGGAGACTGGATATTAGACAGGGAGGGGTATTCCTCTCCAGAAATTGAGAAGCAATTCTCTGACCAATATTCGCTACCCGAGATCCTCCATATAGAGTGGAACAAACTACCCCAGGAAATCAGGTCAAATATACTAATCAGAGACACAGTTATGACATGGAGAGCAACTAGGAAAAAGTTCAATTTATCTCACTCGTCCTCTAGCTTTCTATCTATCCTAGGAAACCATAAGTTCCCCCTAGGGAAAGACAACAAAATTTTCTATATATGGGATAAAAAAGGGATCAAATGCCTGGGCCATATCATTAATGAGGAAAAACAGGACTTTATGTCTTACCAAGAAGTCGCAACTAAATATGATCTCCCTGAGAATCAAATATACTCATACATCCAACTGATAAATTATGGCAGAAGCCACCACGACTATAAAAAACCTATTTTAAAACATAACGCCTTTGACAGCCACTTTTTTGCAGGATAAGACCCCCAAACACTCCTTAGCAGAAATATATAAATTAATCAGAGACAAGGGAATGGAAAAAAATAACAGCAAAAATGTAAAAGCCTGGCAACAAGATTTTAAGGAAGTGCAGACGATGGAAGACCTAGTGGTGGGATACACTAGAACTCGTAAAATAATAGTCTCAGAAAGCTGGAGAGAGATGCAATTCAAAATCATGCATCGAGCATATATTCCTTTTATGAGACAGGTGAAAAGTGTAGACGTAGATACAACAAAATGCCCCAAATGTAGACAAGAGAGGGCTAACCTCAAACACTGCTTATGGGAATGCAAGAAAATCTCGATGTTTTGGGATCAAATATTACAATTTATCAAGACTGTGACAAAGGTGGAATGGGAAAAACACCCGCTACCCATGCTATTCGCTAATACGGAACCATGGCAAATTAGGATAAATAGAAATAACAAAGCACTCCTTCCAACAGAGATGATCCTCCTAACTGCCAGGAAGGCGATCATGATGAAATGGCTGGAACCAGAGGCCCCAAATATGGAACTAATTAAATCCCTATTAATTAAGCTCATTACCATAGACAAAATAAATGAAAACCAGAGAGAAAATACCTCGGGGACTAACTTCCGAAAAATAAATGGGAATTAATCATAATATCCTTCCCAAAAAAGGACCAGACTAAATTCCACGAGATACCAGAAGTAGAAGAACACTCCCAAAATTAGACCCCCCGCCCCACACCTCAAAGAAAGAAATAAAACAACTATATTAGAATTCATAATCCAAAAACAGAAACCAAATAGATCATAGTAAACAAAATAGAGAAGATCCAATTAGAGTTGTCGCCTGTTGGCGATTAGTTTATTAAGCGCTCCCAGTTTTGACGGAGGGCCAAGGGCTTCTAGAAGTCCAAGTTAAAAAGAAAAAGGAAAAATCAGGTGATACTTATCAAGAATCCATTGTAAGGGTCCATAGCAGAAAACGAAACAGAGTTTCTGTAGTCGCTCTCCATAAATGGTATGTAATACATGACTGTATAGAGATATATATGTATAAATATGAACAAATAAACATGTATGTATACGGATGTAACGCGACGGGAAAAACCAATACTTGTACCTAAATGTATGACTTGTAAATGTATACACCTGAATAAAAAAAGATATTCAAAAAAAAAAGTGTAAATTTTCTTGTAAACAAAA
Organism: Ascaphus truei; assembly: GCF_040206685.1. Lineage (NCBI taxonomy): Eukaryota > Metazoa > Chordata > Amphibia > Anura > Ascaphidae > Ascaphus > Ascaphus truei. The sequence goes on from NW_027456898.1 coordinate 27,143, forward strand.
CACACACGTTTAGTCAAACCCAGGGCTTCTCAACGATTTGAACTCAAAACGAATCTGTTCGCTTGGCCTGCCTTTAATTTGAGTAAAATGAAGAATTGCATCCTCACTCAGAATATTCTTTATACAGTACATATTACCAGGTGGAACAAAACAAGAATCTCCTGTTTTCAGTAGGTACTGTAAGATGTTACGTGGACTGTTACCATCACAGAACTATGTATAATGTAGAACACAATTGTGTCTAGGCAGTTCAACGTGTATTCTTTTTCCCGGAATGGGCCAATAGTCCATTTACCAGTAGAAAATGTAGACTGGTCAATGCTTTTGCAGATACAGATCGATTCCCTTGATCTATGAAATGTGCAATTCTCAGCAGTTTTGATACACCCAACAAGTACTTCTGTTCTTTCAGTTTGATCTACAAAGGTAGGCTTTGCAGGAAGTATGTTCTTATTTTCAACATAAGGGATTTCCGCAATTTTGTTCTGGCGAATATCCTCGTCCCAATTTCCTGTTTCTTCTTCATCGGTTCCTGAAGATGCATACATCTCACTTACGTTTGGCTTCAAATCAGGACAGCTAAATCGGCTAGCCCGTGAAACAGTAGGACTGCTCCCGCTTTGGAAGTATATGCTGGATTTATTACCATGAACACCGGCTCCATGAGGAACTTTGAATCCAGTATAACTAGTCACTTCAGAAGAAGAGGAGTCTTCATCACTTGCTATGTCTTCTGGCTCATATCTTTGCCGTATAGATCTTCCTTTCTCAGGCTCTCCTGATGGAATTGGTCTTTTGGTTCTCGGACTATCTTTTATACATATAGATTTTTTCAACTTTTGCTTTATCTGATGCATCTCAAAGTCTTGGGTAGCCATATCCTCAGGGACTTTTTGTTCCCTTGCTTGTTTATCTAGAGACAATCCCTGAACATCTTTTACTACTGAAGACTGTGGCTCTGTACAGCAATCTTCATCATCATCAACATCATATGCAATCTGCCGTGGCCATCTCTGCTTGCTCATAGGACTGGGCTCTTTGTGTATAATGACTGTAGTTGTACTTTTTTTTAGGAGTGTCAAATTTGGCTACACCTTCATAGGTCTGTGAATCTGAAAACTTTGACCGTGTTTTCTCTTTTAAATGCTGTATCTTCTGTTTTTTCATCCTTGTAGCAAGGATTGGTTGATTGTCCTTTTTCTCGGAAATATATAAAAAAGGAAAAATCCTACCAGAGAGGATTGACATCGGATATATATACGTTGGGATAGAGTCTTCTGAAAATACACCAAACCATTCTTACATGCTCAAATGGGCCAAAGAGCTAAATGTAGAATTAGAGCGAGATGAGCGGGAGGATATCTGGGAATCGGCAGCTACACCTTCACAGGTCTGTGAATCTGAAAACTTTAACCAAGTTTTCTCTCTTTTTTTTGGGAAACTTTTATCTGTAAACAGGACAAAGTAAATTTTCTTAAAGTGTACATTTTCGAGACTTCCGGTATGGCGCCAGAGCAGTGAGGCACGATCCTAATTAGCTCCGTTTGCTCCTGAGGAGAAGTGCAAAATAACTGCTAGCAAAAACGGAAATTTACCTACAGAAAATCACCACCAGAGAAGAGGTACAATCGGACTAACATATATGGAGAAATATCTATCCAAATCGAAAGAGATGACTTCGAAAACTCAAAAGACAGACAAGAGGGACAAGAAGAAAGAAAGTCAGAAAATGGCCGACAGCCACGAGGATCAGAGACCTGATCTAAGTGAGAAAGAATGTGACGCCCCAAACACCCAGACACAATCTTTAAATATAGATTACAACACAATAGCTAAGACTGTTGTGAAAGAACTTTTACCTAAATTGGAGGCAAACTCAGCGGAAATTAGGCAAGGCATTAAAGATCTTAGAAGTGATCTCGCAACACACGCAGGCAGAGTGGAGGAGATAGAAAACAGAGTGAGCGTCACGGAAGAGACCCTGGGCTCTTTAACAAAAAACCTGTGATCTCCACCACTTCTGTGAAAAATGGCTGCCGGACAAGCTCAAGATCACAAGCAAAGACCACAGCCTAAAAGTCGAGAGAGTACACAGAATGGGCCAAATAAGGGAGAACAACCCCCCCCCCACCGACCAACCCCTCACCCCCGCTAATAAACCACGGATGTGATGGTTCGAATAAATGTAAACAAAGGTGAAGGAAATGTACCAAAGCAAACATTACAGTGATACAAGGTTAAATGCTAAAGATGTAATAAGAGCAAAAAGAAATGTTTACCTGTGTACCCTCTCCCCCCCTTTTCTTCACAACCCCCCCCCTACCAATCCCAATACTATATGCATCATTGCCATAATATTCTGAATAAGTGAAAACAGAAAAAAAAAATACCAATGTCACTGTAACCAAGACACTGCTATATAAATAAGGGTAAACGCAAAAGTTCCTAAGGAAGCCAAAGGTAACTTCTATCTGTGTCAACCCACGTACCCCCCCACCCAACCCATTCCCCCATCCCCACCTCTACCCCCCCCCTACCCAACACTACCCCCCTCCTCACCACCACCCCCTCCCCATCCTATGACATATATATATCACTGTCATATCATGAGGAATGGACGGGGAGGGGGGGGGAGGGGAAAAAAAAACTGCGACGAAAAAGTACCAAAGTTACTGTAACCAATACATTGTCATAGGTATAAGGTTAAATGCATAAGATGTTAAGGGACCGAAAGGAAACCTATACCTGTGTAAGGAAATGTACCAAAGCAAACATTACAGTGATACAAGGTTAAATGCTAAAGATGCAATGAGAGTAAAAGGAAATGTTTACCTATGTGTACCCCTGCCCCCCCCCCTCTTCACCACTAACCCCCCCTCCTACCAACCCAAAACTATATGCATCATTGCCATAATATTCTGAATAAGCGAAAACAGAGGGAAAAAAAGCACCAATGTCACTGTAACCAAGACACTGCTATAGAAATAAGGGTAAACGCAAAAGTTCCCAAGAGAGCCAAAGGTAACTTATATATGTGTCAACCCACATACCCCCCCACCCCCATCAATACCCCCCTACCCAACACTACCCCCCTCCTCACCACCACCCCCTCTCCCCCCCCACCCATCCTAATGACATATATATATCACTGTCATATCATGCGAAATAGACGGGGGGGGGGGGGGGGAAACTGAAGAAAAATACTGTAACCAATACATTGTTATAGGTATAAGGTTAAATGTATAAGACGCTAAGGGACCTAAAGGAAACCTATACCTGTGTCAGCCCAGCCTCCCCCCCACCCACCTCAAAATGCGAAAGGAGCAAAGGGAACAGGTTATTAGTGATACACCTACTTCCCCCCCCTCACTTCTTCCCCTCACCCCCCCTCATTCTTCCCCTACCCCCCCCACTCTCGTCCCCCGCCCCCCCCCTATTTTTCCCTCCTGCCCCACCCCCACCCCCCCATGAAGAAACCCCAAGCAAACTCTAACACCTCAAAATGGGTCAAAAAAAATAATTAAAAATTAAAACAAAAATAAATAAATAAAATAAAAAATATACAACCCGTATGTCTAGCACGTTAGTATTAAAGGTAATTAGGCCTCCTAGGGAACACGGTAGCATGAATAAGAATAAGAGGCCACACAAGAGGAAGGAATGTGGCCACCCTCTCTGGATAAAAGTGAAGTACAATACATGATAAAGTTGACAAAGTTCAGAAATGTTAATGTTAAATTCCAAGTTAAGGATCTCTCTTCTAAGATGGGGAACTCTACAGTACCCAAAAATAACTAGAAATAAAAGTAAATGGGGTGAAGTCAACAGATGGAATAAAAAGATAACACTTGAGATAACAGAAGAAATAATACATAAATGCCAGTAAAAATAGCTTCCTGGAATGTTAAGGGACTAAACAACCCCATCAAGCGTAAAAAAGTACTAAATTATCTGAAAAAAAAGAGAGTGGATATTGCATTTTTGCAAGAAACACACTTAGACATTAAGGAATCTACAAAACTACAAAGGGACTGGGGGGGACAATGTGTATTTTCCCCGGCAATTCATAAAAAAGCAGGGGTCGCCATTCTAATAAAAATAAAAAAATTCCAGTAGAGATCATCTCGACAGAGACAGACGCAGCAGGCAGGCTGATAATAGCAAAAATTAAAACGGCCGAGAGAGAATATGTCCTAGGTAATATTTATGGCCCCAACGACCATAATCCAATATTTTTCCGAGACCTGACACAAAGAATCCTTAAATATAAAAGCAGCAACTTAATACAGGGAGGAGACTGGAATGCGGTCCAAGATGTATTTATGGACAGATCTGGCTATAAGAAGGGAGCTCCACCCTCAAATATACAAACAAAAAACATGTCACAAATAAAAAGCGCCCTAGGCCTTGTTGATGCATGGAGAACCTTTAACCCTACAGAAAAAGAATACTGCTTCTACTCTAGTGTCCACGCGACCTTTTCAAGAATTGATAGCTTTCTAACTAGCGAAGGGCTAATAAACAAGATATCAAAAGTAGATATTGGAGAAATAGTAATCTCGGATCCTGCTCCCATATTTATAGAAATTGAAATGAACATAGATATTGGAAGCACAAACACTTGGAGATTCCCAAACTATTTAGCAAAGAGTGAAAAATTCAGAGAATTCCTGCGAAATAAGTGGAGAGAGTTTGAAATTGAGACTACATTCTTCAACCACGGGAACAAATCAGGTAGACTCCTGGGGAACCTCATGAGAGGGTATAAAAACATAAAACCTATTACGAAAATAAAAGATTTAAATGGAGCAATAACCACAGACCCAGAAAACATAACCTTTATCTTTAAAACGTATTATGAAAAACTATACGAAAAGGGAACTATCAATTTAGCAAATAGAGAGAGGTTTTTTGAACAACTTAAAATCCCGAAAATCAATGCAGACCAACTAGCGAACATTAACGCCCCTATAACACCCAAAGAACTTACAGACACTATACTGCTGCGGCACAGTTTATTCGAGCATTTGCCCGTTCTGTGCCGCAGCAGTAGCCTGGCGCGCGCCCGAGTGTGACGGGCGCACGCCGAAGCAGCGGAAGAGCGCCCTCCGATCGGGGCGCTCTCCCTACCGCTGCCGGGTCCGCCGGGTCCCCCGGAACCCCCTGCCGCTGTCCCGCGATCGCGGGACACCAGGGCTCCCTCGGGGAGCCCCTGGACACGCGTGCAGCGGGCGCACGCTCCCTATGACGCGCGGCACGCCGAGGGGCGGCCACTAGCAAGCCGGGAGATTTCCCGGCTTGCGGTACCGACCACACTTCAATAAAGTGTGTCGGTAGTGTAGGTAATTTAAAGACTTTTAAGGCCCCTGGACCAGATGGTCTGTCAGGAGAGTACTACAAAATACTCAAGGAAGACATAAATGCCCCACTGAAAAGCACGTTCCAGATACTCCTAGAAGGGAAAGGCGCCCTACCTTCAAGCGAAATGGCCCATATAAAAATTATTCACAAGCCCGGGAAAGACCCTTTTCTGCCAGAGTCATATAGGCCAATCTCCTTGATAAACCAAAACATTAAGATCTTTACAAAAATAATAGCCGATAGACTAGCTAAAATACTTCCATCTATCATTCACCCAGACCAATCGGGCTTTATAAAGGGAAGATCAGCAGTTAAAAATATTCGAAAGGTCATTTCAGCTATCCTCTGGGCACAGAAACACAAGATAAAAAACGCGGCCGTGGTCGCTATAGATGCCGAAAAGGCTTTTGACAACATACTTAGGGACCACGTACATTTTATGCTAGACAAGTTTGGTTTTAGTGGGAATATCACCTCGGTCTTAAATACCCTGTATAACAAACCAAAAGCCAAGATAATAGCGGCAGGTTGCATCTCAGAGCCCTTCTCGCTTCACAGAGGGACGAGACAAGGATGCCCACTGTCCCCGCTGCTGTTCAACTTAGCAATAGAACCGCTGGGACACTATTTGAGACAGATGACGGAGTTCAAGGGCATAAGGATGGGCAAAATAGACCTGAGACTAGCAATGTTTGCCGATGACATCCTACTGTTCCTGGCAAACACAGAGGAATCGGTGGAAAAAATACTCGAGGCCTTATCAATCTTCGGGTCATTTGCGGGCTTCAATATCAATGTCTCCAAAACTGAACTCCTATATATAAATAAACCAATGGGAACCAGAGATACAGCTAAGATACCGATTAAGATAACAACAGCCCCAATAAAATATTTAGGGATAAAATTAGAAGCAGATCTGACAAAATTATATGAAAACAACATCAAACCGGTAATTAAAAAGATCTTAGAAGAACTAAGGTCATGGATGGCATCCCACTGTCCCTCTTTGGAAGGATATGCGTCATTAAAATGATATCTTTTGCGAGACTGCTATATCCACTACAGACCCTTCCCCTCCTACTTAAACACAAAGATGTCAAAGAATTAAACAAGGGGATAAATAAATTTATATGGAATGAGAAGAGAACAAGAATAGCCCTAAACAAATTACAGATGACAAAGCAAATGGGTGGAACAAATATCCCAAATATTAGAGAATATAACTTGGCATGTATTCTGAGACACGTGGGAGACTGGATATTAGACAGGGAGGGGTATTCCTCTCCAGAAATTGAGAAGCAATTCTCTGACCAATATTCGCTACCCGAGATCCTCCATATAGAGTGGAACAAACTACCCCAGGAAATCAGGTCAAATATACTAATCAGAGACACAGTTATGACATGGAGAGCAACTAGGAAAAAGTTCAATTTATCTCACTCGTCCTCTAGCTTTCTATCTATCCTAGGAAACCATAAGTTCCCCCTAGGGAAAGACAACAAAATTTTCTATATATGGGATAAAAAAGGGATCAAATGCCTGGGCCATATCATTAATGAGGAAAAACAGGACTTTATGTCTTACCAAGAAGTCGCAACTAAATATGATCTCCCTGAGAATCAAATATACTCATACATCCAACTGATAAATTATGGCAGAAGCCACCACGACTATAAAAAACCTATTTTAAAACATAACGCCTTTGACAGCCACTTTTTTGCAGGATAAGACCCCCAAACACTCCTTAGCAGAAATATATAAATTAATCAGAGACAAGGGAATGGAAAAAAATAACAGCAAAAATGTAAAAGCCTGGCAACAAGATTTTAAGGAAGTGCAGACGATGGAAGACCTAGTGGTGGGATACACTAGAACTCGTAAAATAATAGTCTCAGAAAGCTGGAGAGAGATGCAATTCAAAATCATGCATCGAGCATATATTCCTTTTATGAGACAGGTGAAAAGTGTAGACGTAGATACAACAAAATGCCCCAAATGTAGACAAGAGAGGGCTAACCTCAAACACTGCTTATGGGAATGCAAGAAAATCTCGATGTTTTGGGATCAAATATTACAATTTATCAAGACTGTGACAAAGGTGGAATGGGAAAAACACCCGCTACCCATGCTATTCGCTAATACGGAACCATGGCAAATTAGGATAAATAGAAATAACAAAGCACTCCTTCCAACAGAGATGATCCTCCTAACTGCCAGGAAGGCGATCATGATGAAATGGCTGGAACCAGAGGCCCCAAATATGGAACTAATTAAATCCCTATTAATTAAGCTCATTACCATAGACAAAATAAATGAAAACCAGAGAGAAAATACCTCGGGGACTAACTTCCGAAAAATAAATGGGAATTAATCATAATATCCTTCCCAAAAAAGGACCAGACTAAATTCCACGAGATACCAGAAGTAGAAGAACACTCCCAAAATTAGACCCCCCGCCCCACACCTCAAAGAAAGAAATAAAACAACTATATTAGAATTCATAATCCAAAAACAGAAACCAAATAGATCATAGTAAACAAAATAGAGAAGATCCAATTAGAGTTGTCGCCTGTTGGCGATTAGTTTATTAAGCGCTCCCAGTTTTGACGGAGGGCCAAGGGCTTCTAGAAGTCCAAGTTAAAAAGAAAAAGGAAAAATCAGGTGATACTTATCAAGAATCCATTGTAAGGGTCCATAGCAGAAAACGAAACAGAGTTTCTGTAGTCGCTCTCCATAAATGGTATGTAATACATGACTGTATAGAGATATATATGTATAAATATGAACAAATAAACATGTATGTATACGGATGTAACGCGACGGGAAAAACCAATACTTGTACCTAAATGTATGACTTGTAAATGTATACACCTGAATAAAAAAAGATATTCAAAAAAAAAAGTGTAAATTTTCTTGTAAACAAAACACACACGTTTAGTCAAACCCAGGGCTTCTCAACGATTTGAACTCAAAACGAATCTGTTCGCTTGGCCTGCCTTTAATTTGAGTAAAATAAAGAATTGCATCCTCACTCAGAATATTCTTTATACAGTACATATTACCAGGTGGAACAAAACAAGAATCTCCTGTTTTCAGTAGGTACTGTAAGATGTTACGTGGACTGTTACCATCACAGAACTATGTATAATGTAGAACACAATTGTGTCTAGGCAGTTAAACGTGTATTCTTTTTCCCGGAATGGGCCAATAGTCCATTTACCAGTAGAAAATGTAGACTGGTCAATGCTTTTGCAGATACAGATCGATTCCCTTGATCTATGAAATGTGCAATTCTCAGCAGTTTTGATACACCCAACAAGTACTTCTGTTCTTTCAGTTTGATCTACAAAGGTAGGCTTTGCAGGAAGTATGTTCTTATTTTCAACATAAGGGATTTCCGCAATTTTGTTCTGGCGAATATCCTCGTCCCAATTTCCTGTTTCTTCTTCATCGGTTCCTGAAGATGCATACATCTCACTTACGTTTGGCTTCAAATCAGGACAGCTAAATCGGCTAGCCCGTGAAACAGTAGGACTGCTCCCGCTTTGGAAGTATATGCTGGATTTATTACCATGAACACCGGCTCCATGAGGAACTTTGAATCCAGTATAACTAGTCACTTCAGAAGAAGAGGAGTCTTCATCACTTGCTATGTCTTCTGGCTCATATCTTTGCCGTATAGATCTTCCTTTCTCAGGCTCTCCTGATGGAATTGGTCTTTTGGTTCTCGGACTATCTTTTATACATATAGATTTTTTCAACTTTTGCTTTATCTGATGCATCTCAAAGTCTTGGGTAGCCATATCCTCAGGGACTTTTTGTTCCCTTGCTTGTTTATCTAGAGACAATCCCTGAACATCTTTTACTACTGAAGACTGTGGCTCTGTACAGCAATCTTCATCATCATCAACATCATATGCAATCTGCCGTGGCCATCTCTGCTTGCTCATAGGACTGGGCTCTTTGTGTATAATGACTGTAGTTGTACTTTTTTTTAGGAGTGTCAAATTTGGCTACACCTTCATAGGTCTGTGAATCTGAAAACTTTGACCGTGTTTTCTCTTTTAAATGCTGTATCTTCTGTTTTTTCATCCTTGTAGCAAGGATTGGTTGATTGTCCTTTTTCTCGGAAATATATAAAAAAGGAAAAATCCTACCAGAGAGGATTGACATCGGATATATATACGTTGGGATAGAGTCTTCTGAAAATACACCAAACCATTCTTACATGCTCAAATGGGCCAAAGAGCTAAATGTAGAATTAGAGCGAGATGAGCGGGAGGATATCTGGGAATCGGCAGCTACACCTTCACAGGTCTGTGAATCTGAAAACTTTAACCAAGTTTTCTCTCTTTTTTTTGGGAAACTTTTATCTGTAAACAGGACAAAGTAAATTTTCTTAAAGTGTACATTTTCGAGACTTCCGGTATGGCGCCAGAGCAGTGAGGCACGATCCTAATTAGCTCCGTTTGCTCCTGAGGAGAAGTGCAAAATAACTGCTAGCAAAAACGGAAATTTACCTACAGAAAATCACCACCAGAGAAGAGGTACAATCGGACTAACATATATGGAGAAATATCTATCCAAATCGAAAGAGATGACTTCGAAAACTCAAAAGACAGACAAGAGGGACAAGAAGAAAGAAAGTCAGAAAATGGCCGACAGCCACGAGGATCAGAGACCTGATCTAAGTGAGAAAGAATGTGACGCCCCAAACACCCAGACACAATCTTTAAATATAGATTACAACACAATAGCTAAGACTGTTGTGAAAGAACTTTTACCTAAATTGGAGGCAAACTCAGCGGAAATTAGGCAAGGCATTAAAGATCTTAGAAGTGATCTCGCAACACACGCAGGCAGAGTGGAGGAGATAGAAAACAGAGTGAGCGTCACGGAAGAGACCCTGGGCTCTTTAACAAAAAACCTGTGATCTCCACCACTTCTGTGAAAAATGGCTGCCGGACAAGCTCAAGATCACAAGCAAAGACCACAGCCTAAAAGTCGAGAGAGTACACAGAATGGGCCAAATAAGGGAGAACAACCCCCCCCCCACCGACCAACCCCTCACCCCCGCTAATAAACCACGGATGTGATGGTTCGAATAAATGTAAACAAAGGTGAAGGAAATGTACCAAAGCAAACATTACAGTGATACAAGGTTAAATGCTAAAGATGTAATAAGAGCAAAAAGAAATGTTTACCTGTGTACCCTCTCCCCCCCTTTTCTTCACAACCCCCCCCCTACCAATCCCAATACTATATGCATCATTGCCATAATATTCTGAATAAGTGAAAACAGAAAAAAAAAATACCAATGTCACTGTAACCAAGACACTGCTATATAAATAAGGGTAAACGCAAAAGTTCCTAAGGAAGCCAAAGGTAACTTCTATCTGTGTCAACCCACGTACCCCCCCACCCAACCCATTCCCCCATCCCCACCTCTACCCCCCCCCTACCCAACACTACCCCCCTCCTCACCACCACCCCCTCCCCATCCTATGACATATATATATCACTGTCATATCATGAGGAATGGACGGGGAGGGGGGGGGAGTGGAAAAAAAAACTGCGAAGAAAAAGTACCAAAGTTACTGTAACCAATACATTGTCATAGGTATAAGGTTAAATGCATAAGATGTTAAGGGACCGAAAGGAAACCTATACCTGTGTAAGGAAATGTACCAAAGCAAACATTACAGTGATACAAGGTTAAATGCTAAAGATGCAATGAGAGTAAAAGGAAATGTTTACCTATGTGTACCCCTGCCCCCCCCCCTCTTCACCACTAACCCCCCCTCCTACCAACCCAAAACTATATGCATCATTGCCATAATATTCTGAATAAGCGAAAACAGAGGGAAAAAAAGCACCAATGTCACTGTAACCAAGACACTGCTATAGAAATAAGGGTAAACGCAAAAGTTCCCAAGAGAGCCAAAGGTAACTTATATATGTGTCAACCCACATACCCCCCCACCCCCATCAATACCCCCCTACCCAACACTACCCCCCTCCTCACCACCACCCCCTCTCCCCCCCCACCCATCCTAATGACATATATATATCACTGTCATATCATGCGAAATAGACGGGGGGGGGGGGGGGAAACTGAAGAAAAATACTGTAACCAATACATTGTTATAGGTATAAGGTTAAATGTATAAGACGCTAAGGGACCTAAAGGAAACCTATACCTGTGTCAGCCCAGCCTCCCCCCCACCCACCTCAAAATGCGAAAGGAGCAAAGGGAACAGGTTATTAGTGATACACCTACTTCCCCCCCCTCACTTCTTCCCCTCACCCCCCCTCATTCTTCCCCTACCCCCCCCACTCTCGTCCCCCGCCCCCCCCCTATTTTTCCCTCCTGCCCCACCCCCACCCCCCCATGAAGAAACCCCAAGCAAACTCTAACACCTCAAAATGGGTCAAAAAAAATAATTAAAAATTAAAACAAAAATAAATAAATAAAATAAAAAATATACAACCCGTATGTCTAGCACGTTAGTATTAAAGGTAATTAGGCCTCCTAGGGAACACGGTAGCATGAATAAGAATAAGAGGCCACACAAGAGGAAGGAATGTGGCCACCCTCTCTGGATAAAAGTGAAGTACAATACATGATAAAGTTGACAAAGTTCAGAAATGTTAATGTTAAATTCCAAGTTAAGGATCTCTCTTCTAAGATGGGGAACTCTACAGTACCCAAAAATAACTAGAAATAAAAGTAAATGGGGTGAAGTCAACAGATGGAATAAAAAGATAACACTTGAGATAACAGAAGAAATAATACATAAATGCCAGTAAAAATAGCTTCCTGGAATGTTAAGGGACTAAACAACCCCATCAAGCGTAAAAAAGTACTAAATTATCTGAAAAAAAAGAGAGTGGATATTGCATTTTTGCAAGAAACACACTTAGACATTAAGGAATCTACAAAACTACAAAGGGACTGGGGGGGACAATGTGTATTTTCCCCGGCAATTCATAAAAAAGCAGGGGTCGCCATTCTAATAAAAAAAAAAAAATTCCAGTAGAGATCATCTCGACAGAGACAGACGCAGCAGGCAGGCTGATAATAGCAAAAATTAAAACGGCCGAGAGAGAATATGTCCTAGGTAATATTTATGGCCCCAACGACCATAATCCAATATTTTTCCGAGACCTGACACAAAGAATCCTTAAATATAAAAGCAGCAACTTAATACAGGGAGGAGACTGGAATGCGGTCCAAGATGTATTTATGGACAGATCTGGCTATAAGAAGGGAGCTCCACCCTCAAATATACAAACAAAAAACATGTCACAAATAAAAAGCGCCCTAGGCCTTGTTGATGCATGGAGAACCTTTAACCCTACAGAAAAAGAATACTGCTTCTACTCTAGTGTCCACGCGACCTTTTCAAGAATTGATAGCTTTCTAACTAGCGAAGGGCTAATAAACAAGATATCAAAAGTAGATATTGGAGAAATAGTAATCTCGGATCCTGCTCCCATATTTATAGAAATTGAAATGAACATAGATATTGGAAGCACAAACACTTGGAGATTCCCAAACTATTTAGCAAAGAGTGAAAAATTCAGAGAATTCCTGCGAAATAAGTGGAGAGAGTTTGAAATTGAGACTACATTCTTCAACCACGGGAACAAATCAGGTAGACTCCTGGGGAACCTCATGAGAGGGTATAAAAACATAAAACCTATTACGAAAATAAAAGATTTAAATGGAGCAATAACCACAGACCCAGAAAACATAACCTTTATCTTTAAAACGTATTATGAAAAACTATACGAAAAGGGAACTATCAATTTAGCAAATAGAGAGAGGTTTTTTGAACAACTTAAAATCCCGAAAATCAATGCAGACCAACTAGCGAACATTAACGCCCCTATAACACCCAAAGAACTTACAGACACTATAGGTAATTTAAAGACTTTTAAGGCCCCTGGACCAGATGGTCTGTCAGGAGAGTACTACAAAATACTCAAGGAAGACATAAATGCCCCACTGAAAAGCACGTTCCAGATACTCCTAGAAGGGAAAGGCGCCCTACCTTCAAGCGAAATGGCCCATATAAAAATTATTCACAAGCCCGGGAAAGACCCTTTTCTGCCAGAGTCATATAGGCCAATCTCCTTGATAAACCAAAACATTAAGATCTTTACAAAAATAATAGCCGATAGACTAGCTAAAATACTTCCATCTATCATTCACCCAGACCAATCGGGCTTTATAAAGGGAAGATCAGCAGTTAAAAATATTCGAAAGGTCATTTCAGCTATCCTCTGGGCACAGAAACACAAGATAAAAAACGCGGCCGTGGTCGCTATAGATGCCGAAAAGGCTTTTGACAACATACTTTGGGACCACGTACATTTTATGCTAGACAAGTTTGGTTTTAGTGGGAATATCACCTCGGTCTTAAATACCCTGTATAACAAACCAAAAGCCAAGATAATAGCGGCAGGTTGCATCTCAGAGCCCTTCTCGCTTCACAGAGGGACGAGACAAGGATGCCCACTGTCCCCGCTGCTGTTCAACTTAGCAATAGAACCGCTGGGACACTATTTGAGACAGATGACGGAGTTCAAGGGCATAAGGATGGGCAAAATAGACCTGAGACTAGCAATGTTTGCCGATGACATCCTACTGTTCCTGGCAAACACAGAGGAATCGGTGGAAAAAATACTCGAGGCCTTATCAATCTTCGGGTCATTTGCGGGCTTCAAAATCAATGTCTCCAAAACTGAACTCCTATATATAAATAAACCAATGGGAACCAGAGATACAGCTAAGATACCGATTAAGATAACAACAGCCCCAATAAAATATTTAGGGATAAAATTAGAAGCAGATCTGACAAAATTATATGAAAACAACATCAAACCGGTAATTAAAAAGATCTTAGAAGAACTAAGGTCATGGATGGCCTTCCCACTGTCCCTCTTTGGAAGGATATGCGTCATTAAAATGATATCTTTTGCGAGACTGCTATATCCACTACAGACCCTTCCCCTCCTACTTAAACACAAAGATGTCAAAGAATTAAACAAGGGGATAAATAAATTTATATGGAATGAGAAGAGAACAAGAATAGCCCTAAACAAATTACAGATGACAAAGCAAATGGGTGGAACAAATATCCCAAATATTAGAGAATATAACTTGGCATGTATTCTGAGACACGTGGGAGACTGGATATTAGACAGGGAGGGGTATTCCTCTCCAGAAATTGAGAAGCAATTCTCTGACCAATATTCGCTACCCGAGATCCTCCATATAGAGTGGAACAAACTACCCCAGGAAATCAGGTCAAATATACTAATCAGAGACACAGTTATGACATGGAGAGCAACTAGGAAAAAGTTCAATTTATCTCACTCGTCCTCTAGCTTTCTATCTATCCTAGGAAACCATAAGTTCCCCCTAGGGAAAGACAACAAAATTTTCTATATATGGGATAAAAAAGGGATCAAATGCCTGGGCCATATCATTAATGAGGAAAAACAGGACTTTATGTCTTACCAAGAAGTCGCAACTAAATATGATCTCCCTGAGAATCAAATATACTCATACATCCAACTGATAAATTATGGCAGAAGCCACCACGACTATAAAAAACCTATTTTAAAACATAACGCCTTTGACAGCCACTTTTTTGCAGGATAAGACCCCCAAACACTCCTTAGCAGAAATATATAAATTAATCAGAGACAAGGGAATGGAAAAAAATAACAGCAAAAATGTAAAAGCCTGGCAACAAGATTTTAAGGAAGTGCAGACGATGGAAGACCTAGTGGTGGGATACACTAGAACTCGTAAAATAATAGTCTCAGAAAGCTGGAGAGAGATGCAATTCAAAATCATGCATCGAGCATATATTCCTTTTATGAGACAGGTGAAAAGTGTAGACGTAGATACAACAAAATGCCCCAAATGTAGACAAGAGAGGGCTAACCTCAAACACTGCTTATGGGAATGCAAGAAAATCTCGATGTTTTGGGATCAAATATTACAATTTATCAAGACTGTGACAAAGGTGGAATGGGAAAAACACCTGCTACCCATGCTATTCGCTAATACGGAACCATGGCAAATTAGGATAAATAGAAATAACAAAGCACTCCTTCCAACAGAGATGATCCTCCTAACTGCCAGGAAGGCGATCATGATGAAATGGCTGGAACCAGAGGCCCCAAATATGGAACTAATTAAATCCCTATTAATTAAGCTCATTACCATAGACAAAATAAATGAAAACCAGAGAGAAAATACCTCGGGGACTAACTTCCGAAAAATAAATGGGAATTAATCATAATATCCTTCCCAAAAAAGGACCAGACTAAATTCCACGAGATACCAGAAGTACTGCACCGACACACTTTATTCGAGCAAATACCCAGTATGTACCTGGCAGATACCTGGAATGCGCCGCTCCTCACCTCTGACAAGCCCCGTTGCGTTTGCCTTCCCAGCCTGGGTTCATGCCTGGCTGACGGGCGGCTGATCTGTTAAATGATAATGATTAGGATTTATTAGGCTGCAATGCTTCGCATGTCTACCAGATGGCATAAATTTATGAATAGTAATGCAGTATATATATATATATATATACTGTGCAGTATTGCAGCCAACGGGAATAAAATGCTTCAATCCCTGCCTTGAAAATACCTCAATGCACTCGGGCAGAAAACAGTCACAAACCTCAATACACCCGGGTATACCCGAATTTGTGGGACTAGCCGAGCTCGAATAAAGTGTGTCGCCAGTGTAGAAGAACACTCCCAAAATTAGACCCCCCGCCCCACACCTCAAAGAAAGAAATAAAACAACTATATTAGAATTCATAATCCAAAAACAGAAACCAAATAGATCATAGTAAACAAAATAGAGAAGATCCAATTAGAGTTGTCGCCTGTTGGCGATTAGTTTATTAAGCGCTCCCAGTTTTGACGGAGGGCCAAGGGCTTCTAGAAGTCCAAGTTAAAAAGAAAAAGGAAAAATCAGGTGATACTTATCAAGAATCCATTGTAAGGGTCCATAGCAGAAAACGAAACAGAGTTTCTGTAGTCGCTCTCCATAAATGGTATGTAATACATGACTGTATAGAGATATATATGTATAAATATGAACAAATAAACATGTATGTATACGGATGTAACGCGACGGGAAAAACCAATACTTGTACCTAAATGTATGACTTGTAAATGTATACACCTGAATAAAAAAAGATATTCAAAAAAAAAAGTGTAAATTTTCTTGTAAACAAAACACACACGTTTAGTCAAACCCAGGGCTTCTCAACGATTTGAACTCAAAACGAATCTGTTCGCTTGGCCTGCCTTTAATTTGAGTAAAATGAAGAATTGCATCCTCACTCAGAATATTCTTTATACAGTACATATTACCAGGTGGAACAAAACAAGAATCTCCTGTTTTCAGTAGGTACTGTAAGATGTTACGTGGACTGTTACCATCACAGAACTATGTATAATGTAGAACACAATTGTGTCTAGGCAGTTCAACGTGTATTCTTTTTCCCGGAATGGGCCAATAGTCCATTTACCAGTAGAAAATGTAGACTGGTCAATGCTTTTGCAGATACAGATCGATTCCCTTGATCTATGAAATGTGCAATTCTCAGCAGTTTTGATACACCCAACAAGTACTTCTGTTCTTTCAGTTTGATCTACAAAGGTAGGCTTTGCAGGAAGTATGTTCTTATTTTCAACATAAGGGATTTCCGCAATTTTGTTCTGGCGAATATCCTCGTCCCAATTTCCTGTTTCTTCTTCATCGGTTCCTGAAGATGCATACATCTCACTTACGTTTGGCTTCAAATCAGGACAGCTAAATCGGCTAGCCCGTGAAACAGTAGGACTGCTCCCGCTTTGGAAGTATATGCTGGATTTATTACCATGAACACCGGCTCCATGAGGAACTTTGAATCCAGTATAACTAGTCACTTCAGAAGAAGAGGAGTCTTCATCACTTGCTATGTCTTCTGGCTCATATCTTTGCCGTATAGATCTTCCTTTCTCAGGCTCTCCTGATGGAATTGGTCTTTTGGTTCTCGGACTATCTTTTATACATATAGATTTTTTCAACTTTTGCTTTATCTGATGCATCTCAAAGTCTTGGGTAGCCATATCCTCAGGGACTTTTTGTTCCCTTGCTTGTTTATCTAGAGACAATCCCTGAACATCTTTTACTACTGAAGACTGTGGCTCTGTACAGCAATCTTCATCATCATCAACATCATATGCAATCTGCCGTGGCCATCTCTGCTTGCTCATAGGACTGGGCTCTTTGTGTATAATGACTGTAGTTGTACTTTTTTTTAGGAGTGTCAAATTTGGCTACACCTTCATAGGTCTGTGAATCTGAAAACTTTGACCGTGTTTTCTCTTTTAAATGCTGTATCTTCTGTTTTTTCATCCTTGTAGCAAGGATTGGTTGATTGTCCTTTTTCTCGGAAATATATAAAAAAGGAAAAATCCTACCAGAGAGGATTGACATCGGATATATATACGTTGGGATAGAGTCTTCTGAAAATACACCAAACCATTCTTACATGCTCAAATGGGCCAAAGAGCTAAATGTAGAATTAGAGCGAGATGAGCGGGAGGATATCTGGGAATCGGCAGCTACACCTTCACAGGTCTGTGAATCTGAAAACTTTAACCAAGTTTTCTCTCTTTTTTTTGGGAAACTTTTATCTGTAAACAGGACAAAGTAAATTTTCTTAAAGTGTACATTTTCGAGACTTCCGGTATGGCGCCAGAGCAGTGAGGCACGATCCTAATTAGCTCCGTTTGCTCCTGAGGAGAAGTGCAAAATAACTGCTAGCAAAAACGGAAATTTACCTACAGAAAATCACCACCAGAGAAGAGGTACAATCGGACTAACATATATGGAGAAATATCTATCCAAATCGAAAGAGATGACTTCGAAAACTCAAAAGACAGACAAGAGGGACAAGAAGAAAGAAAGTCAGAAAATGGCCGACAGCCACGAGGATCAGAGACCTGATCTAAGTGAGAAAGAATGTGACGCCCCAAACACCCAGACACAATCTTTAAATATAGATTACAACACAATAGCTAAGACTGTTGTGAAAGAACTTTTACCTAAATTGGAGGCAAACTCAGCGGAAATTAGGCAAGGCATTAAAGATCTTAGAAGTGATCTCGCAACACACGCAGGCAGAGTGGAGGAGATAGAAAACAGAGTGAGCGTCACGGAAGAGACCCTGGGCTCTTTAACAAAAAACCTGTGATCTCCACCACTTCTGTGAAAAATGGCTGCCGGACAAGCTCAAGATCACAAGCAAAGACCACAGCCTAAAAGTCGAGAGAGTACACAGAATGGGCCAAATAAGGGAGAACAACCCCCCCCCCACCGACCAACCCCTCACCCCCGCTAATAAACCACGGATGTGATGGTTCGAATAAATGTAAACAAAGGTGAAGGAAATGTACCAAAGCAAACATTACAGTGATACAAGGTTAAATGCTAAAGATGTAATAAGAGCAAAAAGAAATGTTTACCTGTGTACCCTCTCCCCCCCTTTTCTTCACAACCCCCCCCCTACCAATCCCAATACTATATGCATCATTGCCATAATATTCTGAATAAGTGAAAACAGAAAAAAAAAATACCAATGTCACTGTAACCAAGACACTGCTATATAAATAAGGGTAAACGCAAAAGTTCCTAAGGAAGCCAAAGGTAACTTCTATCTGTGTCAACCCACGTACCCCCCCACCCAACCCATTCCCCCATCCCCACCTCTACCCCCCCCCTACCCAACACTACCCCCCTCCTCACCACCACCCCCTCCCCATCCTATGACATATATATATCACTGTCATATCATGAGGAATGGACGGGGAGGGGGGGGGAGTGGAAAAAAAAACTGCGAAGAAAAAGTACCAAAGTTACTGTAACCAATACATTGTCATAGGTATAAGGTTAAATGCATAAGATGTTAAGGGACCGAAAGGAAACCTATACCTGTGTAAGGAAATGTACCAAAGCAAACATTACAGTGATACAAGGTTAAATGCTAAAGATGCAATGAGAGTAAAAGGAAATGTTTACCTATGTGTACCCCTGCCCCCCCCCCTCTTCACCACTAACCCCCCCTCCTACCAACCCAAAACTATATGCATCATTGCCATAATATTCTGAATAAGCGAAAACAGAGGGAAAAAAAGCACCAATGTCACTGTAACCAAGACACTGCTATAGAAATAAGGGTAAACGCAAAAGTTCCCAAGAGAGCCAAAGGTAACTTATATATGTGTCAACCCACATACCCCCCCACCCCCATCAATACCCCCCTACCCAACACTACCCCCCTCCTCACCACCACCCCCTCTCCCCCCCCACCCATCCTAATGACATATATATATCACTGTCATATCATGCGAAATAGACGGGGGGGGGGGGGGGAAACTGAAGAAAAATACTGTAACCAATACATTGTTATAGGTATAAGGTTAAATGTATAAGACGCTAAGGGACCTAAAGGAAACCTATACCTGTGTCAGCCCAGCCTCCCCCCCACCCACCTCAAAATGCGAAAGGAGCAAAGGGAACAGGTTATTAGTGATACACCTACTTCCCCCCCCTCACTTCTTCCCCTCACCCCCCCTCATTCTTCCCCTACCCCCCCCACTCTCGTCCCCCGCCCCCCCCCTATTTTTCCCTCCTGCCCCACCCCCACCCCCCCATGAAGAAACCCCAAGCAAACTCTAACACCTCAAAATGGGTCAAAAAAAATAATTAAAAATTAAAACAAAAATAAATAAATAAAATAAAAAATATACAACCCGTATGTCTAGCACGTTAGTATTAAAGGTAATTAGGCCTCCTAGGGAACACGGTAGCATGAATAAGAATAAGAGGCCACACAAGAGGAAGGAATGTGGCCACCCTCTCTGGATAAAAGTGAAGTACAATACATGATAAAGTTGACAAAGTTCAGAAATGTTAATGTTAAATTCCAAGTTAAGGATCTCTCTTCTAAGATGGGGAACTCTACAGTACCCAAAAATAACTAGAAATAAAAGTAAATGGGGTGAAGTCAACAGATGGAATAAAAAGATAACACTTGAGATAACAGAAGAAATAATACATAAATGCCAGTAAAAATAGCTTCCTGGAATGTTAAGGGACTAAACAACCCCATCAAGCGTAAAAAAGTACTAAATTATCTGAAAAAAAAGAGAGTGGATATTGCATTTTTGCAAGAAACACACTTAGACATTAAGGAATCTACAAAACTACAAAGGGACTGGGGGGGACAATGTGTATTTTCCCCGGCAATTCATAAAAAAGCAGGGGTCGCCATTCTAATAAAAAAAAAAAAATTCCAGTAGAGATCATCTCGACAGAGACAGACGCAGCAGGCAGGCTGATAATAGCAAAAATTAAAACGGCCGAGAGAGAATATGTCCTAGGTAATATTTATGGCCCCAACGACCATAATCCAATATTTTTCCGAGACCTGACACAAAGAATCCTTAAATATAAAAGCAGCAACTTAATACAGGGAGGAGACTGGAATGCGGTCCAAGATGTATTTATGGACAGATCTGGCTATAAGAAGGGAGCTCCACCCTCAAATATACAAACAAAAAACATGTCACAAATAAAAAGCGCCCTAGGCCTTGTTGATGCATGGAGAACCTTTAACCCTACAGAAAAAGAATACTGCTTCTACTCTAGTGTCCACGCGACCTTTTCAAGAATTGATAGCTTTCTAACTAGCGAAGGGCTAATAAACAAGATATCAAAAGTAGATATTGGAGAAATAGTAATCTCGGATCCTGCTCCCATATTTATAGAAATTGAAATGAACATAGATATTGGAAGCACAAACACTTGGAGATTCCCAAACTATTTAGCAAAGAGTGAAAAATTCAGAGAATTCCTGCGAAATAAGTGGAGAGAGTTTGAAATTGAGACTACATTCTTCAACCACGGGAACAAATCAGGTAGACTCCTGGGGAACCTCATGAGAGGGTATAAAAACATAAAACCTATTACGAAAATAAAAGATTTAAATGGAGCAATAACCACAGACCCAGAAAACATAACCTTTATCTTTAAAACGTATTATGAAAAACTATACGAAAAGGGAACTATCAATTTAGCAAATAGAGAGAGGTTTTTTGAACAACTTAAAATCCCGAAAATCAATGCAGACCAACTAGCGAACATTAACGCCCCTATAACACCCAAAGAACTTACAGACACTATAGGTAATTTAAAGACTTTTAAGGCCCCTGGACCAGATGGTCTGTCAGGAGAGTACTACAAAATACTCAAGGAAGACATAAATGCCCCACTGAAAAGCACGTTCCAGATACTCCTAGAAGGGAAAGGCGCCCTACCTTCAAGCGAAATGGCCCATATAAAAATTATTCACAAGCCCGGGAAAGACCCTTTTCTGCCAGAGTCATATAGGCCAATCTCCTTGATAAACCAAAACATTAAGATCTTTACAAAAATAATAGCCGATAGACTAGCTAAAATACTTCCATCTATCATTCACCCAGACCAATCGGGCTTTATAAAGGGAAGATCAGCAGTTAAAAATATTCGAAAGGTCATTTCAGCTATCCTCTGGGCACAGAAACACAAGATAAAAAACGCGGCCGTGGTCGCTATAGATGCCGAAAAGGCTTTTGACAACATACTTTGGGACCACGTACATTTTATGCTAGACAAGTTTGGTTTTAGTGGGAATATCACCTCGGTCTTAAATACCCTGTATAACAAACCAAAAGCCAAGATAATAGCGGCAGGTTGCATCTCAGAGCCCTTCTCGCTTCACAGAGGGACGAGACAAGAATGCCCACTGTCCCCGCTGCTGTTCAACTTAGCAATAGAACCGCTGGGACACTATTTGAGACAGATGACGGAGTTCAAGGGCATAAGGATGGGCAAAATAGACCTGAGACTAGCAATGTTTGCCGATGACATCCTACTGTTCCTGGCAAACACAGAGGAATCGGTGGAAAAAATACTCGAGGCCTTATCAATCTTCGGGTCATTTGCGGGCTTCAAAATCAATGTCTCCAAAACTGAACTCCTATATATAAATAAACCAATGGGAACCAGAGATACAGCTAAGATACCGATTAAGATAACAACAGCCCCAATAAAATATTTAGGGATAAAATTAGAAGCAGATCTGACAAAATTATATGAAAACAACATCAAACCGGTAATTAAAAAGATCTTAGAAGAACTAAGGTCATGGATGGCCTTCCCACTGTCCCTCTTTGGAAGGATATGCGTCATTAAAATGATATCTTTTGCGAGACTGCTATATCCACTACAGACCCTTCCCCTCCTACTTAAACACAAAGATGTCAAAGAATTAAACAAGGGGATAAATAAATTTATATGGAATGAGAAGAGAACAAGAATAGCCCTAAACAAATTACAGATGACAAAGCAAATGGGTGGAACAAATATCCCAAATATTAGAGAATATAACTTGGCATGTATTCTGAGACACGTGGGAGACTGGATATTAGACAGGGAGGGGTATTCCTCTCCAGAAATTGAGAAGCAATTCTCTGACCAATATTCGCTACCCGAGATCCTCCATATAGAGTGGAACAAACTACCCCAGGAAATCAGGTCAAATATACTAATCAGAGACACAGTTATGACATGGAGAGCAACTAGGAAAAAGTTCAATTTATCTCACTCGTCCTCTAGCTTTCTATCTATCCTAGGAAACCATAAGTTCCCCCTAGGGAAAGACAACAAAATTTTCTATATATGGGATAAAAAAGGGATCAAATGCCTGGGCCATATCATTAATGAGGAAAAACAGGACTTTATGTCTTACCAAGAAGTCGCAACTAAATATGATCTCCCTGAGAATCAAATATACTCATACATCCAACTGATAAATTATGGCAGAAGCCACCACGACTATAAAAAACCTATTTTAAAACATAA
The DNA here is from genome assembly GCF_040206685.1 of Ascaphus truei. Taxonomy (NCBI): domain Eukaryota; kingdom Metazoa; phylum Chordata; class Amphibia; order Anura; family Ascaphidae; genus Ascaphus; species Ascaphus truei. Next base: position 50,496 of record NW_027456898.1, read on the forward strand.
CGCCTTTGACAGCCACTTTTTTGCAGGATAAGACCCCCAAACACTCCTTAGCAGAAATATATAAATTAATCAGAGACAAGGGAATGGAAAAAAATAACAGCAAAAATGTAAAAGCCTGGCAACAAGATTTTAAGGAAGTGCAGACGATGGAAGACCTAGTGGTGGGATACACTAGAACTCGTAAAATAATAGTCTCAGAAAGCTGGAGAGAGATGCAATTCAAAATCATGCATCGAGCATATATTCCTTTTATGAGACAGGTGAAAAGTGTAGACGTAGATACAACAAAATGCCCCAAATGTAGACAAGAGAGGGCTAACCTCAAACACTGCTTATGGGAATGCAAGAAAATCTCGATGTTTTGGGATCAAATATTACAATTTATCAAGACTGTGACAAAGGTGGAATGGGAAAAACACCTGCTACCCATGCTATTCGCTAATACGGAACCATGGCAAATTAGGATAAATAGAAATAACAAAGCACTCCTTCCAACAGAGATGATCCTCCTAACTGCCAGGAAGGCGATCATGATGAAATGGCTGGAACCAGAGGCCCCAAATATGGAACTAATTAAATCCCTATTAATTAAGCTCATTACCATAGACAAAATAAATGAAAACCAGAGAGAAAATACCTCGGGGACTAACTTCCGAAAAATAAATGGGAATTAATCATAATATCCTTCCCAAAAAAGGACCAGACTAAATTCCACGAGATACCAGAAGTACTGCACCGACACACTTTATTCGAGCAAATACCCAGTATGTACCTGGCAGATACCTGGAATGCGCCGCTCCTCACCTCTGACAAGCCCCGTTGCGTTTGCCTTCCCAGCCTGGGTTCATGCCTGGCTGACGGGCGGCTGATCTGTTAAATGATAATGATTAGGATTTATTAGGCTGCAATGCTTCGCATGTCTACCAGATGGCATAAATTTATGAATAGTAATGCAGTATATATATATATATATATACTGTGCAGTATTGCAGCCAACGGGAATAAAATGCTTCAATCCCTGCCTTGAAAATACCTCAATGCACTCGGGCAGAAAACAGTCACAAACCTCAATACACCCGGGTATACCCGAATTTGTGGGACTAGCCGAGCTCGAATAAAGTGTGTCGCCAGTGTAGAAGAACACTCCCAAAATTAGACCCCCCGCCCCACACCTCAAAGAAAGAAATAAAACAACTATATTAGAATTCATAATCCAAAAACAGAAACCAAATAGATCATAGTAAACAAAATAGAGAAGATCCAATTAGAGTTGTCGCCTGTTGGCGATTAGTTTATTAAGCGCTCCCAGTTTTGACGGAGGGCCAAGGGCTTCTAGAAGTCCAAGTTAAAAAGAAAAAGGAAAAATCAGGTGATACTTATCAAGAATCCATTGTAAGGGTCCATAGCAGAAAACGAAACAGAGTTTCTGTAGTCGCTCTCCATAAATGGTATGTAATACATGACTGTATAGAGATATATATGTATAAATATGAACAAATAAACATGTATGTATACGGATGTAACGCGACGGGAAAAACCAATACTTGTACCTAAATGTATGACTTGTAAATGTATACACCTGAATAAAAAAAGATATTCAAAAAAAAAAGTGTAAATTTTCTTGTAAACAAAACACACACGTTTAGTCAAACCCAGGGCTTCTCAACGATTTGAACTCAAAACGAATCTGTTCGCTTGGCCTGCCTTTAATTTGAGTAAAATGAAGAATTGCATCCTCACTCAGAATATTCTTTATACAGTACATATTACCAGGTGGAACAAAACAAGAATCTCCTGTTTTCAGTAGGTACTGTAAGATGTTACGTGGACTGTTACCATCACAGAACTATGTATAATGTAGAACACAATTGTGTCTAGGCAGTTCAACGTGTATTCTTTTTCCCGGAATGGGCCAATAGTCCATTTACCAGTAGAAAATGTAGACTGGTCAATGCTTTTGCAGATACAGATCGATTCCCTTGATCTATGAAATGTGCAATTCTCAGCAGTTTTGATACACCCAACAAGTACTTCTGTTCTTTCAGTTTGATCTACAAAGGTAGGCTTTGCAGGAAGTATGTTCTTATTTTCAACATAAGGGATTTCCGCAATTTTGTTCTGGCGAATATCCTCGTCCCAATTTCCTGTTTCTTCTTCATCGGTTCCTGAAGATGCATACATCTCACTTACGTTTGGCTTCAAATCAGGACAGCTAAATCGGCTAGCCCGTGAAACAGTAGGACTGCTCCCGCTTTGGAAGTATATGCTGGATTTATTACCATGAACACCGGCTCCATGAGGAACTTTGAATCCAGTATAACTAGTCACTTCAGAAGAAGAGGAGTCTTCATCACTTGCTATGTCTTCTGGCTCATATCTTTGCCGTATAGATCTTCCTTTCTCAGGCTCTCCTGATGGAATTGGTCTTTTGGTTCTCGGACTATCTTTTATACATATAGATTTTTTCAACTTTTGCTTTATCTGATGCATCTCAAAGTCTTGGGTAGCCATATCCTCAGGGACTTTTTGTTCCCTTGCTTGTTTATCTAGAGACAATCCCTGAACATCTTTTACTACTGAAGACTGTGGCTCTGTACAGCAATCTTCATCATCATCAACATCATATGCAATCTGCCGTGGCCATCTCTGCTTGCTCATAGGACTGGGCTCTTTGTGTATAATGACTGTAGTTGTACTTTTTTTTAGGAGTGTCAAATTTGGCTACACCTTCATAGGTCTGTGAATCTGAAAACTTTGACCGTGTTTTCTCTTTTAAATGCTGTATCTTCTGTTTTTTCATCCTTGTAGCAAGGATTGGTTGATTGTCCTTTTTCTCGGAAATATATAAAAAAAAAAAAATCCTACCAGAGAGGATTGACATCGGATATATATACGTTGGGATAGAGTCTTCTGAAAATACACCAAACCATTCTTACATGCTCAAATGGGCCAAAGAGCTAAATGTAGAATTAGAGCGAGATGAGCGGGAGGATATCTGGGAATCGGCAGCTACACCTTCACAGGTCTGTGAATCTGAAAACTTTAACCAAGTTTTCTCTCTTTTTTTTGGGAAACTTTTATCTGTAAACAGGACAAAGTAAATTTTCTTAAAGTGTACATTTTCGAGACTTCCGGTATGGCGCCAGAGCAGTGAGGCACGATCCTAATTAGCTCCGTTTGCTCCTGAGGAGAAGTGCAAAATAACTGCTAGCAAAAACGGAAATTTACCTACAGAAAATCACCACCAGAGAAGAGGTACAATCGGACTAACATATATGGAGAAATATCTATCCAAATCGAAAGAGATGACTTCGAAAACTCAAAAGACAGACAAGAGGGACAAGAAGAAAGAAAGTCAGAAAATGGCCGACAGCCACGAGGATCAGAGACCTGATCTAAGTGAGAAAGAATGTGACGCCCCAAACACCCAGACACAATCTTTAAATATAGATTACAACACAATAGCTAAGACTGTTGTGAAAGAACTTTTACCTAAATTGGAGGCAAACTCAGCGGAAATTAGGCAAGGCATTAAAGATCTTAGAAGTGATCTCGCAACACACGCAGGCAGAGTGGAGGAGATAGAAAACAGAGTGAGCGTCACGGAAGAGACCCTGGGCTCTTTAACAAAAAACCTGTGATCTCCACCACTTCTGTGAAAAATGGCTGCCGGACAAGCTCAAGATCACAAGCAAAGACCACAGCCTAAAAGTCGAGAGAGTACACAGAATGGGCCAAATAAGGGAGAACAACCCCCCCCCCACCGACCAACCCCTCACCCCCGCTAATAAACCACGGATGTGATGGTTCGAATAAATGTAAACAAAGGTGAAGGAAATGTACCAAAGCAAACATTACAGTGATACAAGGTTAAATGCTAAAGATGTAATAAGAGCAAAAAGAAATGTTTACCTGTGTACCCTCTCCCCCCCTTTTCTTCACAACCCCCCCCCTACCAATCCCAATACTATATGCATCATTGCCATAATATTCTGAATAAGTGAAAACAGAAAAAAAAAAATACCAATGTCACTGTAACCAAGACACTGCTATATAAATAAGGGTAAACGCAAAAGTTCCTAAGGAAGCCAAAGGTAACTTCTATCTGTGTCAACCCACGTACCCCCCCACCCAACCCATTCCCCCATCCCCACCTCTACCCCCCCCCTACCCAACACTACCCCCCTCCTCACCACCACCCCCTCCCCATCCTATGACATATATATATCACTGTCATATCATGAGGAATGGACGGGGAGGGGGGGGAGGGGAAAAAAAAACTGCGAAGAAAAAGTACCAAAGTTACTGTAACCAATACATTGTCATAGGTATAAGGTTAAATGCATAAGATGTTAAGGGACCGAAAGGAAACCTATACCTGTGTAAGGAAATGTACCAAAGCAAACATTACAGTGATACAAGGTTAAATGCTAAAGATGCAATGAGAGTAAAAGGAAATGTTTACCTATGTGTACCCCTGCCCCCCCCCCCTCTTCACCACTAACCCCCCCTCCTACCAACCCAAAACTATATGCATCATTGCCATAATATTCTGAATAAGCGAAAACAGAGGGAAAAAAAGCACCAATGTCACTGTAACCAAGACACTGCTATAGAAATAAGGGTAAACGCAAAAGTTCCCAAGAGAGCCAAAGGTAACTTATATATGTGTCAACCCACATACCCCCCCACCCCCATCAATACCCCCCTACCCAACACTACCCCCCTCCTCACCACCACCCCCTCTCCCCCCCCACCCATCCTAATGACATATATATATCACTGTCATATCATGCGAAATAGACGGGGGGGGGGGGGGGAAACTGAAGAAAAATACTGTAACCAATACATTGTTATAGGTATAAGGTTAAATGTATAAGACGCTAAGGGACCTAAAGGAAACCTATACCTGTGTCAGCCCAGCCTCCCCCCCACCCACCTCAAAATGCGAAAGGAGCAAAGGGAACAGGTTATTAGTGATACACCTACTTCCCCCCCCTCACTTCTTCCCCTCACCCCCCCTCATTCTTCCCCTACCCCCCCCACTCTCGTCCCCCGCCCCCCCCCCTATTTTTCCCTCCTGCCCCACCCCCACCCCCCCATGAAGAAACCCCAAGCAAACTCTAACACCTCAAAATGGGTCAAAAAAAATAATTAAAAATTAAAACAAAAATAAATAAATAAAAAATATACAACCCGTATGTCTAGCACGTTAGTATTAAAGGTAATTAGGCCTCCTAGGGAACACGGTAGCATGAATAAGAATAAGAGGCCACACAAGAGGAAGGAATGTGGCCACCCTCTCTGGATAAAAGTGAAGTACAATACATGATAAAGTTGACAAAGTTCAGAAATGTTAATGTTAAATTCCAAGTTAAGGATCTCTCTTCTAAGATGGGGAACTCTACAGTACCCAAAAATAACTAGAAATAAAAGTAAATGGGGTGAAGTCAACAGATGGAATAAAAAGATAACACTTGAGATAACAGAAGAAATAATACATAAATGCCAGTAAAAATAGCTTCCTGGAATGTTAAGGGACTAAACAACCCCATCAAGCGTAAAAAAGTACTAAATTATCTGAAAAAAAAGAGAGTGGATATTGCATTTTTGCAAGAAACACACTTAGACATTAAGGAATCTACAAAACTACAAAGGGACTGGGGGGGACAATGTGTATTTTCCCCGGCAATTCATAAAAAAGCAGGGGTCGCCATTCTAATAAAAAAAAAAAAATTCCAGTAGAGATCATCTCGACAGAGACAGACGCAGCAGGCAGGCTGATAATAGCAAAAATTAAAACGGCCGAGAGAGAATATGTCCTAGGTAATATTTATGGCCCCAACGACCATAATCCAATATTTTTCCGAGACCTGACACAAAGAATCCTTAAATATAAAAGCAGCAACTTAATACAGGGAGGAGACTGGAATGCGGTCCAAGATGTATTTATGGACAGATCTGGCTATAAGAAGGGAGCTCCACCCTCAAATATACAAACAAAAAACATGTCACAAATAAAAAGCGCCCTAGGCCTTGTTGATGCATGGAGAACCTTTAACCCTACAGAAAAAGAATACTGCTTCTACTCTAGTGTCCACGCGACCTTTTCAAGAATTGATAGCTTTCTAACTAGCGAAGGGCTAATAAACAAGATATCAAAAGTAGATATTGGAGAAATAGTAATCTCGGATCCTGCTCCCATATTTATAGAAATTGAAATGAACATAGATATTGGAAGCACAAACACTTGGAGATTCCCAAACTATTTAGCAAAGAGTGAAAAATTCAGAGAATTCCTGCGAAATAAGTGGAGAGAGTTTGAAATTGAGACTACATTCTTCAACCACGGGAACAAATCAGGTAGACTCCTGGGGAACCTCATGAGAGGGTATAAAAACATAAAACCTATTACGAAAATAAAAGATTTAAATGGAGCAATAACCACAGACCCAGAAAACATAACCTTTATCTTTAAAACGTATTATGAAAAACTATACGAAAAGGGAACTATCAATTTAGCAAATAGAGAGAGGTTTTTTGAACAACTTAAAATCCCGAAAATCAATGCAGACCAACTAGCGAACATTAACGCCCCTATAACACCCAAAGAACTTACAGACACTATAGGTAATTTAAAGACTTTTAAGGCCTCTGGACCAGATGGTCTGTCAGGAGAGTACTACAAAATACTCAAGGAAGACATAAATGCCCCACTGAAAAGCACGTTCCAGATACTCCTAGAAGGGAAAGGCGCCCTACCTTCAAGCGAAATGGCCCATATAAAAATTATTAACAAGCCCGGGAAAGACCCTCTTCTGCCAGAGTCATATAGGCCAATCTCCTTGATAAACCAAAACATTAAGATCTTTACAAAAATAATAGCCGATAGACTAGCTAAAATACTTCCATCTATCATTCACCCAGACCAATCGGGCTTTATAAAGGGAAGATCAGCAGTTAAAAATATTCGAAAGGTCATTTCAGCTATCCTCTGGGCACAGAAACACAAGATAAAAAACGCGGCCGTGGTCGCTATAGATGCCGAAAAGGCTTTTGACAACATACTTTGGGACCACGTACATTTTATGCTAGACAAGTTTGGTTTTAGTGGGAATATCACCTCGGTCTTAAATACCCTGTATAACAAACCAAAAGCCAAGATAATAGCGGCAGGTTGCATCTCAGAGCCCTTCTCGCTTCACAGAGGGACGAGACAAGGATGCCCACTGTCCCCGCTGCTGTTCAACTTAGCAATAGAACCGCTGGGACACTATTTGAGACAGATGACGGAGTTCAAGGGCATAAGGATGGGCAAAATAGACCTGAGACTAGCAATGTTTGCCGATGACATCCTACTGTTCCTGGCAAACACAGAGGAATCGGTGGAAAAAATACTCGAGGCCTTATCAATCTTCGGGTCATTTGCGGGCTTCAAAATCAATGTCTCCAAAACTGAACTCCTATATATAAATAAACCAATGGGAACCAGAGATACAGCTAAGATACCGATTAAGATAACAACAGCCCCAATAAAATATTTAGGGATAAAATTAGAAGCAGATCTGACAAAATTATATGAAAACAACATCAAACCGGTAATTAAAAAGATCTTAGAAGAACTAAGGTCATGGATGGCCTTCCCACTGTCCCTCTTTGGAAGGATATGCGTCATTAAAATGATATCTTTTGCGAGACTGCTATATCCACTACAGACCCTTCCCCTCCTACTTAAACACAAAGATGTCAAAGAATTAAACAAGGGGATAAATAAATTTATATGGAATGAGAAGAGAACAAGAATAGCCCTAAACAAATTACAGATGACAAAGCAAATGGGTGGAACAAATATCCCAAATATTAGAGAATATAACTTGGCATGTATTCTGAGACACGTGGGAGACTGGATATTAGACAGGGAGGGGTATTCCTCTCCAGAAATTGAGAAGCAATTCTCTGACCAATATTCGCTACCCGAGATCCTCCATATAGAGTGGAACAAACTACCCCAGGAAATCAGGTCAAATATACTAATCAGAGACACAGTTATGACATGGAGAGCAACTAGGAAAAAGTTCAATTTATCTCACTCGTCCTCTAGCTTTCTATCTATCCTAGGAAACCATAAGTTCCCCCTAGGGAAAGACAACAAAATTTTCTATATATGGGATAAAAAAGGGATCAAATGCCTGGGCCATATCATTAATGAGGAAAAACAGGACTTTATGTCTTACCAAGAAGTCGCAACTAAATATGATCTCCCTGAGAATCAAATATACTCATACATCCAACTGATAAATTATGGCAGAAGCCACCACGACTATAAAAAACCTATTTTAAAACATAACGCCTTTGACAGCCACTTTTTTGCAGGATAAGACCCCCAAACACTCCTTAGCAGAAATATATAAATTAATCAGAGACAAGGGAATGGAAAAAAATAACAGCAAAAATGTAAAAGCCTGGCAACAAGATTTTAAGGAAGTGCAGACGATGGAAGACCTAGTGGTGGGATACACTAGAACTCGTAAAATAATAGTCTCAGAAAGCTGGAGAGAGATGCAATTCAAAATCATGCATCGAGCATATATTCCTTTTATGAGACAGGTGAAAAGTGTAGACGTAGATACAACAAAATGCCCCAAATGTAGACAAGAGAGGGCTAACCTCAAACACTGCTTATGGGAATGCAAGAAAATCTCGATGTTTTGGGATCAAATATTACAATTTATCAAGACTGTGACAAAGGTGGAATGGGAAAAACACCCGCTACCCATGCTATTCGCTAATACGGAACCATGGCAAATTAGGATAAATAGAAATAACAAAGCACTCCTTCCAACAGAGATGATCCTCCTAACTGCCAGGAAGGCGATCATGATGAAATGGCTGGAACCAGAGGCCCCAAATATGGAACTAATTAAATCCCTATTAATTAAGCTCATTACCATAGACAAAATAAATGAAAACCAGAGAGAAAATACCTCGGGGACTAACTTCCGAAAAATAAATGGGAATTAATCATAATATCCTTCCCAAAAAAGGACCAGACTAAATTCCACGAGATACCAGAAGTAGAAGAACACTCCCAAAATTAGACCCCCCGCCCCACACCTCAAAGAAAGAAATAAAACAACTATATTAGAATTCATAATCCAAAAACAGAAACCAAATAGATCATAGTAAACAAAATAGAGAAGATCCAATTAGAGTTGTCGCCTGTTGGCGATTAGTTTATTAAGCGCTCCCAGTTTTGACGGAGGGCCAAGGGCTTCTAGAAGTCCAAGTTAAAAAGAAAAAGGAAAAATCAGGTGATACTTATCAAGAATCCATTGTAAGGGTCCATAGCAGAAAACGAAACAGAGTTTCTGTAGTCGCTCTCCATAAATGGTATGTAATACATGACTGTATAGAGATATATATGTATAAATATGAACAAATAAACATGTATGTATACGGATGTAACGCGACGGGAAAAACCAATACTTGTACCTAAATGTATGACTTGTAAATGTATACACCTGAATAAAAAAAGATATTCAAAAAAAAAAGTGTAAATTTTCTTGTAAACAAAACACACACGTTTAGTCAAACCCAGGGCTTCTCAACGATTTGAACTCAAAACGAATCTGTTCGCTTGGCCTGCCTTTAATTTGAGTAAAATGAAGAATTGCATCCTCACTCAGAATATTCTTTATACAGTACATATTACCAGGTGGAACAAAACAAGAATCTCCTGTTTTCAGTAGGTACTGTAAGATGTTACGTGGACTGTTACCATCACAGAACTATGTATAATGTAGAACACAATTGTGTCTAGGCAGTTCAACGTGTATTCTTTTTCCCGGAATGGGCCAATAGTCCATTTACCAGTAGAAAATGTAGACTGGTCAATGCTTTTGCAGATACAGATCGATTCCCTTGATCTATGAAATGTGCAATTCTCAGCAGTTTTGATACACCCAACAAGTACTTCTGTTCTTTCAGTTTGATCTACAAAGGTAGGCTTTGCAGGAAGTATGTTCTTATTTTCAACATAAGGGATTTCCGCAATTTTGTTCTGGCGAATATCCTCGTCCCAATTTCCTGTTTCTTCTTCATCGGTTCCTGAAGATGCATACATCTCACTTACGTTTGGCTTCAAATCAGGACAGCTAAATCGGCTAGCCCGTGAAACAGTAGGACTGCTCCCGCTTTGGAAGTATATGCTGGATTTATTACCATGAACACCGGCTCCATGAGGAACTTTGAATCCAGTATAACTAGTCACTTCAGAAGAAGAGGAGTCTTCATCACTTGCTATGTCTTCTGGCTCATATCTTTGCCGTATAGATCTTCCTTTCTCAGGCTCTCCTGATGGAATTGGTCTTTTGGTTCTCGGACTATCTTTTATACATATAGATTTTTTCAACTTTTGCTTTATCTGATGCATCTCAAAGTCTTGGGTAGCCATATCCTCAGGGACTTTTTGTTCCCTTGCTTGTTTATCTAGAGACAATCCCTGAACATCTTTTACTACTGAAGACTGTGGCTCTGTACAGCAATCTTCATCATCATCAACATCATATGCAATCTGCCGTGGCCATCTCTGCTTGCTCATAGGACTGGGCTCTTTGTGTATAATGACTGTAGTTGTACTTTTTTTTAGGAGTGTCAAATTTGGCTACACCTTCATAGGTCTGTGAATCTGAAAACTTTGACCGTGTTTTCTCTTTTAAATGCTGTATCTTCTGTTTTTTCATCCTTGTAGCAAGGATTGGTTGATTGTCCTTTTTCTCGGAAATATATAAAAAAAAAAAAATCCTACCAGAGAGGATTGACATCGGATATATATACGTTGGGATAGAGTCTTCTGAAAATACACCAAACCATTCTTACATGCTCAAATGGGCCAAAGAGCTAAATGTAGAATTAGAGCGAGATGAGCGGGAGGATATCTGGGAATCGGCAGCTACACCTTCACAGGTCTGTGAATCTGAAAACTTTAACCAAGTTTTCTCTCTTTTTTTTGGGAAACTTTTATCTGTAAACAGGACAAAGTAAATTTTCTTAAAGTGTACATTTTCGAGACTTCCGGTATGGCGCCAGAGCAGTGAGGCACGATCCTAATTAGCTCCGTTTGCTCCTGAGGAGAAGTGCAAAATAACTGCTAGCAAAAACGGAAATTTACCTACAGAAAATCCCCACCAGAGAAGAGGTACAATCGGACTAACATATATGGAGAAATATCTATCCAAATCGAAAGAGATGACTTCGAAAACTCAAAAGACAGACAAGAGGGACAAGAAGAAAGAAAGTCAGAAAATGGCCGACAGCCACGAGGATCAGAGACCTGATCTAAGTGAGAAAGAATGTGACGCCCCAAACACCCAGACACAATCTTTAAATATAGATTACACACACAATAGCTAAGACTGTTGTGAAAGAACTTTTACCTAAATTGGAGGCAAACTCAGCGGAAATTAGGCAAGGCATTAAAGATCTTAGAAGTGATCTCGCAACACACGCAGGCAGAGTGGAGGAGATAGAAAACAGAGTGAGCGTCACGGAAGAGACCCTGGGCTCTTTAACAAAAAACCTGTGATCTCCACCACTTCTGTGAAAAATGGCTGCCGGACAAGCTCAAGATCACAAGCAAAGACCACAGCCTAAAAGTCGAGAGAGTACACAGAATGGGCCAAATAAGGGAGAACAACCCCCCCCCCCACCGACCAACCCCTCACCCCCGCTAATAAACCACGGATGTGATGGTTCGAATAAATGTAAACAAAGGTGAAGGAAATGTACCAAAGCAAACATTACAGTGATACAAGGTTAAATGCTAAAGATGTAATAAGAGCAAAAAGAAATGTTTACCTGTGTACCCTCTCCCCCCCTTTTCTTCACAACCCCCCCCCCTACCAATCCCAATACTATATGCATCATTGCCATAATATTCTGAATAAGTGAAAACAGAAAAAAAAAATACCAATGTCACTGTAACCAAGACACTGCTATATAAATAAGGGTAAACGCAAAAGTTCCTAAGGAAGCCAAAGGTAACTTCTATCTGTGTCAACCCACGTACCCCCCCACCCAACCCATTCCCCCATCCCCACCTCTACCCCCCCCCTACCCAACACTACCCCCCTCCTCACCACCACCCCCTCCCCATCCTATGACATATATATATCACTGTCATATCATGAGGAATGGACGGGGAGGGGGGGGGGGAGGGGAAAAAAAAACTGCGAAGAAAAAGTACCAAAGTTACTGTAACCAATACATTGTCATAGGTATAAGGTTAAATGCATAAGATGTTAAGGGACCGAAAGGAAACCTATACCTGTGTAAGGAAATGTACCAAAGCAAACATTACAGTGATACAAGGTTAAATGCTAAAGATGCAATGAGAGTAAAAGGAAATGTTTACCTATGTGTACCCCTGCCCCCCCCCCTCTTCACCACTAACCCCCCCTCCTACCAACCCAAAACTATATGCATCATTGCCATAATATTCTGAATAAGCGAAAACAGAGGGAAAAAAAGCACCAATGTCACTGTAACCAAGACACTGCTATAGAAATAAGGGTAAACGCAAAAGTTCCCAAGAGAGCCAAAGGTAACTTATATATGTGTCAACCCACATACCCCCCCACCCCCATCAATACCCCCCTACCCAACACTACCCCCCTCCTCACCACCACCCCCTCTCCCCCCCACCCATCCTAATGACATATATATATCACTGTCATATCATGCGAAATAGACGGGGGGGGGGGGGGGGGAAACTGAAGAAAAATACTGTAACCAATACATTGTTATAGGTATAAGGTTAAATGTATAAGACGCTAAGGGACCTAAAGGAAACCTATACCTGTGTCAGCCCAGCCTCCCCCCCACCCACCTCAAAATGCGAAAGGAGCAAAGGGAACAGGTTATTAGTGATACACCTACTTCCCCCCCCTCACTTCTTCCCCTCACCCCCCCTCATTCTTCCCCTACCCCCCCCACTCTCGTCCCCCGCCCCCCCCCCTATTTTTCCCTCCTGCCCCACCCCCACCCCCCCATGAAGAAACCCCAAGCAAACTCTAACACCTCAAAATGGGTCAAAAAAAATAATTAAAAATTAAAACAAAAATAAATAAATAAAATAAAAAATATACAACCCGTATGTCTAGCACGTTAGTATTAAAGGTAATTAGGCCTCCTAGGGAACACGGTAGCATGAATAAGAATAAGAGGCCACACAAGAGGAAGGAATGTGGCCACCCTCTCTGGATAAAAGTGAAGTACAATACATGATAAAGTTGACAAAGTTCAGAAATGTTAATGTTAAATTCCAAGTTAAGGATCTCTCTTCTAAGATGGGGAACTCTACAGTACCCAAAAATAACTAGAAATAAAAGTAAATGGGGTGAAGTCAACAGATGGAATAAAAAGATAACACTTGAGATAACAGAAGAAATAATACATAAATGCCAGTAAAAATAGCTTCCTGGAATGTTAAGGGACTAAACAACCCCATCAAGCGTAAAAAAGTACTAAATTATCTGAAAAAAAAGAGAGTGGATATTGCATTTTTGCAAGAAACACACTTAGACATTAAGGAATCTACAAAACTACAAAGGGACTGGGGGGGACAATGTGTATTTTCCCCGGCAATTCATAAAAAAGCAGGGGTCGCCATTCTAATAAAAATAAAAAAATTCCAGTAGAGATCATCTCGACAGAGACAGACGCAGCAGGCAGGCTGATAATAGCAAAAATTAAAACGGCCGAGAGAGAATATGTCCTAGGTAATATTTATGGCCCCAACGACCATAATCCAATATTTTTCCGAGACCTGACACAAAGAATCCTTAAATATAAAAGCAGCAACTTAATACAGGGAGGAGACTGGAATGCGGTCCAAGATGTATTTATGGACAGATCTGGCTATAAGAAGGGAGCTCCACCCTCAAATATACAAACAAAAAACATGTCACAAATAAAAAGCGCCCTAGGCCTTGTTGATGCATGGAGAACCTTTAACCCTACAGAAAAAGAATACTGCTTCTACTCTAGTGTCCACGCGACCTTTTCAAGAATTGATAGCTTTCTAACTAGCGAAGGGCTAATAAACAAGATATCAAAAGTAGATATTGGAGAAATAGTAATCTCGGATCCTGCTCCCATATTTATAGAAATTGAAATGAACATAGATATTGGAAGCACAAACACTTGGAGATTCCCAAACTATTTAGCAAAGAGTGAAAAATTCAGAGAATTCCTGCGAAATAAGTGGAGAGAGTTTGAAATTGAGACTACATTCTTCAACCACGGGAACAAATCAGGTAGACTCCTGGGGAACCTCATGAGAGGGTATAAAAACATAAAACCTATTACGAAAATAAAAGATTTAAATGGAGCAATAACCACAGACCCAGAAAACATAACCTTTATCTTTAAAACGTATTATGAAAAACTATACGAAAAGGGAACTATCAATTTAGCAAATAGAGAGAGGTTTTTTGAACAACTTAAAATCCCGAAAATCAATGCAGACCAACTAGCGAACATTAACGCCCCTATAACACCCAAAGAACTTACAGACACTATAGGTAATTTAAAGACTTTTAAGGCCCCTGGACCAGATGGTCTGTCAGGAGAGTACTACAAAATACTCAAGGAAGACATAAATGCCCCACTGAAAAGCACGTTCCAGATACTCCTAGAAGGGAAAGGCGCCCTACCTTCAAGCGAAATGGCCCATATAAAAATTATTCACAAGCCCGGGAAAGACCCTTTTCTGCCAGAGTCATATAGGCCAATCTCCTTGATAAACCAAAACATTAAGATCTTTACAAAAATAATAGCCGATAGACTAGCTAAAATACTTCCATCTATCATTCACCCAGACCAATCGGGCTTTATAAAGGGAAGATCAGCAGTTAAAAATATTCGAAAGGTCATTTCAGCTATCCTCTGGGCACAGAAACACAAGATAAAAAACGCGGCCGTGGTCGCTATAGATGCCGAAAAGGCTTTTGACAACATACTTTGGGACCACGTACATTTTATGCTAGACAAGTTTGGTTTTAGTGGGAATATCACCTCGGTCTTAAATACCCTGTATAACAAACCAAAAGCCAAGATAATAGCGGCAGGTTGCATCTCAGAGCCCTTCTCGCTTCACAGAGGGACGAGACAAGGATGCCCACTGTCCCCGCTGCTGTTCAACTTAGCAATAGAACCGCTGGGACACTATTTGAGACAGATGACGGAGTTCAAGGGCATAAGGATGGGCAAAATAGACCTGAGACAAGCAATGTTTGCCGATGACATCCTACTGTTCCTGGCAAACACAGAGGAATCGGTGGAAAAAATACTCGAGGCCTTATCAATCTTCGGGTCATTTGCGGGCTTCAAAATCAATGTCTCCAAAACTGAACTCCTATATATAAATAAACCAATGGGAACCAGAGATACAGCTAAGATACCGATTAAGATAACAACAGCCCCAATAAAATATTTAGGGATAAAATTAGAAGCAGATCTGACAAAATTATATGAAAACAACATCAAACCGGTAATTAAAAAGATCTTAGAAGAACTAAGGTCATGGATGGCCTTCCCACTGTCCCTCTTTGGAAGGATATGCGTCATTAAAATGATATCTTTTGCGAGACTGCTATATCCACTACAGACCCTTCCCCTCCTACTTAAACACAAAGATGTCAAAGAATTAAACAAGGGGATAAATAAATTTATATGGAATGAGAAGAGAACAAGAATAGCCCTAAACAAATTACAGATGACAAAGCAAATGGGTGGAACAAATATCCCAAATATTAGAGAATATAACTTGGCATGTATTCTGAGACACGTGGGAGACTGGATATTAGACAGGGAGGGGTATTCCTCTCCAGAAATTGAGAAGCAATTCTCTGACCAATATTCGCTACCCGAGATCCTCCATATAGAGTGGAACAAACTACCCCAGGAAATCAGGTCAAATATACTAATCAGAGACACAGTTATGACATGGAGAGCAACTAGGAAAAAGTTCAATTTATCTCACTCGTCCTCTAGCTTTCTATCTATCCTAGGAAACCATAAGTTCCCCCTAGGGAAAGACAACAAAATTTTCTATATATGGGATAAAAAAGGGATCAAATGCCTGGGCCATATCATTAATGAGGAAAAACAGGACTTTATGTCTTACCAAGAAGTCGCAACTAAATATGATCTCCCTGAGAATCAAATATACTCATACATCCAACTGATAAATTATGGCAGAAGCCACCACGACTATAAAAAACCTATTTTAAAACATAACGCCTTTGACAGCCACTTTTTTGCAGGATAAGACCCCCAAACACTCCTTAGCAGAAATATATAAATTAATCAGAGACAAGGGAATGGAAAAAAATAACAGCAAAAATGTAAAAGCCTGGCAACAAGATTTTAAGGAAGTGCAGACGATGGAAGACCTAGTGGTGGGATACACTAGAACTCGTAAAATAATAGTCTCAGAAAGCTGGAGAGAGATGCAATTCAAAATCATGCATCGAGCATATATTCCTTTTATGAGACAGGTGAAAAGTGTAGACGTAGATACAACAAAATGCCCCAAATGTAGACAAGAGAGGGCTAACCTCAAACACTGCTTATGGGAATGCAAGAAAATCTCGATGTTTTGGGATCAAATATTACAATTTATCAAGACTGTGACAAAGGTGGAATGGGAAAAACACCCGCTACCCATGCTATTCGCTAATACGGAACCATGGCAAATTAGGATAAATAGAAATAACAAAGCACTCCTTCCAACAGAGATGATCCTCCTAACTGCCAGGAAGGCGATCATGATGAAATGGCTGGAACCAGAGGCCCCAAATATGGAACTAATTAAATCCCTATTAATTAAGCTCATTACCATAGACAAAATAAATGAAAACCAGAGAGAAAATACCTCGGGGACTAACTTCCGAAAAATAAATGGGAATTAATCATAATATCCTTCCCAAAAAAGGACCAGACTAAATTCCACGAGATACCAGAAGTAGAAGAACACTCCCAAAATTAGACCCCCCGCCCCACACCTCAAAGAAAGAAATAAAACAACTATATTAGAATTCATAATCCAAAAACAGAAACCAAATAGATCATAGTAAACAAAATAGAGAAGATCCAATTAGAGTTGTCGCCTGTTGGCGATTAGTTTATTAAGCGCTCCCAGTTTTGACGGAGGGCCAAGGGCTTCTAGAAGTCCAAGTTAAAAAGAAAAAGGAAAAATCAGGTGATACTTATCAAGAATCCATTGTAAGGGTCCATAGCAGAAAACGAAACAGAGTTTCTGTAGTCGCTCTCCATAAATGGTATGTAATACATGACTGTATAGAGATATATATGTATAAATATGAACAAATAAACATGTATGTATACGGATGTAACGCGACGGGAAAAACCAATACTTGTACCTAAATGTATGACTTGTAAATGTATACACCTGAATAAAAAAAGATATTCAAAAAAAAAAGTGTAAATTTTCTTGTAAACAAAACACACACGTTTAGTCAAACCCAGGGCTTCTCAACGATTTGAACTCAAAACGAATCTGTTCGCTTGGCCTGCCTTTAATTTGAGTAAAATGAAGAATTGCATCCTCACTCAGAATATTCTTTATACAGTACATATTACCAGGTGGAACAAAACAAGAATCTCCTGTTTTCAGTAGGTACTGTAAGATGTTACGTGGACTGTTACCATCACAGAACTATGTATAATGTAGAACACAATTGTGTCTAGGCAGTTCAACGTGTATTCTTTTTCCCGGAATGGGCCAATAGTCCATTTACCAGTAGAAAATGTAGACTGGTCAATGCTTTTGCAGATACAGATCGATTCCCTTGATCTATGAAATGTGCAATTCTCAGCAGTTTTGATACACCCAACAAGTACTTCTGTTCTTTCAGTTTGATCTACAAAGGTAGGCTTTGCAGGAAGTATGTTCTTATTTTCAACATAAGGGATTTCCGCAATTTTGTTCTGGCGAATATCCTCGTCCCAATTTCCTGTTTCTTCTTCATCGGTTCCTGAAGATGCATACATCTCACTTACGTTTGGCTTCAAATCAGGACAGCTAAATCGGCTAGCCCGTGAAACAGTAGGACTGCTCCCGCTTTGGAAGTATATGCTGGATTTATTACCATGAACACCGGCTCCATGAGGAACTTTGAATCCAGTATAACTAGTCACTTCAGAAGAAGAGGAGTCTTCATCACTTGCTATGTCTTCTGGCTCATATCTTTGCCGTATAGATCTTCCTTTCTCAGGCTCTCCTGATGGAATTGGTCTTTTGGTTCTCGGACTATCTTTTATACATATAGATTTTTTCAACTTTTGCTTTATCTGATGCATCTCAAAGTCTTGGGTAGCCATATCCTCAGGGACTTTTTGTTCCCTTGCTTGTTTATCTAGAGACAATCCCTGAACATCTTTTACTACTGAAGACTGTGGCTCTGTACAGCAATCTTCATCATCATCAACATCATATGCAATCTGCCGTGGCCATCTCTGCTTGCTCATAGGACTGGGCTCTTTGTGTATAATGACTGTAGTTGTACTTTTTTTTAGGAGTGTCAAATTTGGCTACACCTTCATAGGTCTGTGAATCTGAAAACTTTGACCGTGTTTTCTCTTTTAAATGCTGTATCTTCTGTTTTTTCATCCTTGTAGCAAGGATTGGTTGATTGTCCTTTTTCTCGGAAATATATAAAAAAAAAAAAATCCTACCAGAGAGGATTGACATCGGATATATATACGTTGGGATAGAGTCTTCTGAAAATACACCAAACCATTCTTACATGCTCAAATGGGCCAAAGAGCTAAATGTAGAATTAGAGCGAGATGAGCGGGAGGATATCTGGGAATCGGCAGCTACACCTTCACAGGTCTGTGAATCTGAAAACTTTAACCAAGTTTTCTCTCTTTTTTTTGGGAAACTTTTATCTGTAAACAGGACAAAGTAAATTTTCTTAAAGTGTACATTTTCGAGACTTCCGGTATGGCGCCAGAGCAGTGAGGCACGATCCTAATTAGCTCCGTTTGCTCCTGAGGAGAAGTGCAAAATAACTGCTAGCAAAAACGGAAATTTACCTACAGAAAATCCCCACCAGAGAAGAGGTACAATCGGACTAACATATATGGAGAAATATCTATCCAAATCGAAAGAGATGACTTCGAAAACTCAAAAGACAGACAAGAGGGACAAGAAGAAAGAAAGTCAGAAAATGGCCGACAGCCACGAGGATCAGAGACCTGATCTAAGTGAGAAAGAATGTGACGCCCCAAACACCCAGACACAATCTTTAAATATAGATTACAACACAATAGCTAAGACTGTTGTGAAAGAACTTTTACCTAAATTGGAGGCAAACTCAGCGGAAATTAGGCAAGGCATTAAAGATCTTAGAAGTGATCTCGCAACACACGCAGGCAGAGTGGAGGAGATAGAAAACAGAGTGAGCGTCACGGAAGAGACCCTGGGCTCTTTAACAAAAAACCTGTGATCTCCACCACTTCTGTGAAAAATGGCTGCCGGACAAGCTCAAGATCACAAGCAAAGACCACAGCCTAAAAGTCGAGAGAGTACACAGAATGGGCCAAATAAGGGAGAACAACCCCCCCCCCACCGACCAACCCCTCACCCCCGCTAATAAACCACGGATGTGATGGTTCGAATAAATGTAAACAAAGGTGAAGGAAATGTACCAAAGCAAACATTACAGTGATACAAGGTTAAATGCTAAAGATGTAATAAGAGCAAAAAGAAATGTTTACCTGTGTACCCTCTCCCCCCCTTTTCTTCACAACCCCCCCCCTACCAATCCCAATACTATATGCATCATTGCCATAATATTCTGAATAAGTGAAAACAGAAAAAAAAAATACCAATGTCACTGTAACCAAGACACTGCTATATAAATAAGGGTAAACGCAAAAGTTCCTAAGGAAGCCAAAGGTAACTTCTATCTGTGTCAACCCACGTACCCCCCCACCCAACCCATTCCCCCATCCCCACCTCTACCCCCCCCCTACCCAACACTACCCCCCTCCTCACCACCACCCCCTCCCCATCCTATGACATATATATATCACTGTCATATCATGAGGAATGGACGGGGAGGGGGGGGAGGGGAAAAAAAAACTGCGAAGAAAAAGTACCAAAGTTACTGTAACCAATACATTGTCATAGGTATAAGGTTAAATGCATAAGATGTTAAGGGACCGAAAGGAAACCTATACCTGTGTAAGGAAATGTACCAAAGCAAACATTACAGTGATACAAGGTTAAATGCTAAAGATGCAATGAGAGTAAAAGGAAATGTTTACCTATGTGTACCCCTGCCCCCCCCCCTCTTCACCACTAACCCCCCCTCCTACCAACCCAAAACTATATGCATCATTGCCATAATATTCTGAATAAGCGAAAACAGAGGGAAAAAAAGCACCAATGTCACTGTAACCAAGACACTGCTATAGAAATAAGGGTAAACGCAAAAGTTCCCAAGAGAGCCAAAGGTAACTTATATATGTGTCAACCCACATACCCCCCCACCCCCATCAATACCCCCCTACCCAACACTACCCCCCTCCTCACCACCACCCCCTCTCCCCCCCACCCATCCTAATGACATATATATATCACTGTCATATCATGCGAAATAGACGGGGGGGGGGGGAAACTGAAGAAAAATACTGTAACCAATACATTGTTATAGGTATAAGGTTAAATGTATAAGACGCTAAGGGACCTAAAGGAAACCTATACCTGTGTCAGCCCAGCCTCCCCCCCACCCACCTCAAAATGCGAAAGGAGCAAAGGGAACAGGTTATTAGTGATACACCTACTTCCCCCCCCTCACTTCTTCCCCTCACCCCCCCTCATTCTTCCCCTACCCCCCCACTCTCGTCCCCCGCCCCCCCCTATTTTTCCCTCCTGCCCCACCCCCACCCCCCCATGAAGAAACCCCAAGCAAACTCTAACACCTCAAAATGGGTCAAAAAAAATAATTAAAAATTAAAACAAAAATAAATAAATAAAATAAAAAATATACAACCCGTATGTCTAGCACGTTAGTATTAAAGGTAATTAGGCCTCCTAGGGAACACGGTAGCATGAATAAGAATAAGAGGCCACACAAGAGGAAGGAATGTGGCCACCCTCTCTGGATAAAAGTGAAGTACAATACATGATAAAGTTGACAAAGTTCAGAAATGTTAATGTTAAATTCCAAGTTAAGGATCTCTCTTCTAAGATGGGGAACTCTACAGTACCCAAAAATAACTAGAAATAAAAGTAAATGGGGTGAAGTCAACAGATGGAATAAAAAGATAACACTTGAGATAACAGAAGAAATAATACATAAATGCCAGTAAAAATAGCTTCCTGGAATGTTAAGGGACTAAACAACCCCATCAAGCGTAAAAAAGTACTAAATTATCTGAAAAAAAAGAGAGTGGATATTGCATTTTTGCAAGAAACACACTTAGACATTAAGGAATCTACAAAACTACAAAGGGACTGGGGGGGACAATGTGTATTTTCCCCGGCAATTCATAAAAAAGCAGGGGTCGCCATTCTAATAAAAATAAAAAAATTCCAGTAGAGATCATCTCGACAGAGACAGACGCAGCAGGCAGGCTGATAATAGCAAAAATTAAAACGGCCGAGAGAGAATATGTCCTAGGTAATATTTATGGCCCCAACGACCATAATCCAATATTTTTCCGAGACCTGACACAAAGAATCCTTAAATATAAAAGCAGCAACTTAATACAGGGAGGAGACTGGAATGCGGTCCAAGATGTATTTATGGACAGATCTGGCTATAAGAAGGGAGCTCCACCCTCAAATATACAAACAAAAAACATGTCACAAATAAAAAGCGCCCTAGGCCTTGTTGATGCATGGAGAACCTTTAACCCTACAGAAAAAGAATACTGCTTCTACTCTAGTGTCCACGCGACCTTTTCAAGAATTGATAGCTTTCTAACTAGCGAAGGGCTAATAAACAAGATATCAAAAGTAGATATTGGAGAAATAGTAATCTCGGATCCTGCTCCCATATTTATAGAAATTGAAATGAACATAGATATTGGAAGCACAAACACTTGGAGATTCCCAAACTATTTAGCAAAGAGTGAAAAATTCAGAGAATTCCTGCGAAATAAGTGGAGAGAGTTTGAAATTGAGACTACATTCTTCAACCACGGGAACAAATCAGGTAGACTCCTGGGGAACCTCATGAGAGGGTATAAAAACATAAAACCTATTACGAAAATAAAAGATTTAAATGGAGCAATAACCACAGACCCAGAAAACATAACCTTTATCTTTAAAACGTATTATGAAAAACTATACGAAAAGGGAACTATCAATTTAGCAAATAGAGAGAGGTTTTTTGAACAACTTAAAATCCCGAAAATCAATGCAGACCAACTAGCGAACATTAACGCCCCTATAACACCCAAAGAACTTACAGACACTATAGGTAATTTAAAGACTTTTAAGGCCCCTGGACCAGATGGTCTGTCAGGAGAGTACTACAAAATACTCAAGGAAGACATAAATGCCCCACTGAAAAGCACGTTCCAGATACTCCTAGAAGGGAAAGGCGCCCTACCTTCAAGCGAAATGGCCCATATAAAAATTATTCACAAGCCCGGGAAAGACCCTTTTCTGCCAGAGTCATATAGGCCAATCTCCTTGATAAACCAAAACATTAAGATCTTTACAAAAATAATAGCCGATAGACTAGCTAAAATACTTCCATCTATCATTCACCCAGACCAATCGGGCTTTATAAAGGGAAGATCAGCAGTTAAAAATATTCGAAAGGTCATTTCAGCTATCCTCTGGGCACAGAAACACAAGATAAAAAACGCGGCCGTGGTCGCTATAGATGCCGAAAAGGCTTTTGACAACATACTTTGGGACCACGTACATTTTATGCTAGACAAGTTTGGTTTTTAGTGGGAATATCACCTCGGTCTTAAATACCCTGTATAACAAACCAAAAGCCAAGATAATAGCGGCAGGTTGCATCTCAGAGCCCTTCTCGCTTCACAGAGGGACGAGACAAGGATGCCCACTGTCCCCGCTGCTGTTCAACTTAGCAATAGAACCGCTGGGACACTATTTGAGACAGATGACGGAGTTCAAGGGCATAAGGATGGGCAAAATAGACCTGAGACTAGCAATGTTTGCCGATGACATCCTACTGTTCCTGGCAAACACAGAGGAATCGGTGGAAAAAATACTCGAGGCCTTATCAATCTTCGGGTCATTTGCGGGCTTCAAAATCAATGTCTCCAAAACTGAACTCCTATATATAAATAAACCAATGGGAACCAGAGATACAGCTAAGATACCGATTAAGATAACAACAGCCCCAATAAAATATTTAGGGATAAAATTAGAAGCAGATCTGACAAAATTATATGAAAACAACATCAAACCGGTAATTAAAAAGATCTTAGAAGAACTAAGGTCATGGATGGCCTTCCCACTGTCCCTCTTTGGAAGGATATGCGTCATTAAAATGATATCTTTTGCGAGACTGCTATATCCACTACAGACCCTTCCCCTCCTACTTAAACACAAAGATGTCAAAGAATTAAACAAGGGGATAAATAAATTTATATGGAATGAGAAGAGAACAAGAATAGCCCTAAACAAATTACAGATGACAAAGCAAATGGGTGGAACAAATATCCCAAATATTAGAGAATATAACTTGGCATGTATTCTGAGACACGTGGGAGACTGGATATTAGACAGGGAGGGGTATTCCTCTCCAGAAATTGAGAAGCAATTCTCTGACCAATATTCGCTACCCGAGATCCTCCATATAGAGTGGAACAAACTACCCCAGGAAATCAGGTCAAATATACTAATCAGAGACACAGTTATGACATGGAGAGCAACTAGGAAAAAGTTCAATTTATCTCACTCGTCCTCTAGCTTTCTATCTATCCTAGGAAACCATAAGTTCCCCCTAGGGAAAGACAACAAAATTTTCTATATATGGGATAAAAAAGGGATCAAATGCCTGGGCCATATCATTAATGAGGAAAAACAGGACTTTATGTCTTACCAAGAAGTCGCAACTAAATATGATCTCCCTGAGAATCAAATATACTCATACATCCAACTGATAAATTATGGCAGAAGCCACCACGACTATAAAAAACCTATTTTAAAACATAACGCCTTTGACAGCCACTTTTTTGCAGGATAAGACCCCCAAACACTCCTTAGCAGAAATATATAAATTAATCAGAGACAAGGGAATGGAAAAAAATAACAGCAAAAATGTAAAAGCCTGGCAACAAGATTTTAAGGAAGTGCAGACGATGGAAGACCTAGTGGTGGGATACACTAGAACTCGTAAAATAATAGTCTCAGAAAGCTGGAGAGAGATGCAATTCAAAATCATGCATCGAGCATATATTCCTTTTATGAGACAGGTGAAAAGTGTAGACGTAGATACAACAAAATGCCCCAAATGTAGACAAGAGAGGGCTAACCTCAAACACTGCTTATGGGAATGCAAGAAAATCTCGATGTTTTGGGATCAAATATTACAATTTATCAAGACTGTGACAAAGGTGGAATGGGAAAAACACCCGCTACCCATGCTATTCGCTAATACGGAACCATGGCAAATTAGGATAAATAGAAATAACAAAGCACTCCTTCCAACAGAGATGATCCTCCTAACTGCCAGGAAGGCGATCATGATGAAATGGCTGGAACCAGAGGCCCCAAATATGGAACTAATTAAATCCCTATTAATTAAGCTCATTACCATAGACAAAATAAATGAAAACCAGAGAGAAAATACCTCGGGGACTAACTTCCGAAAAATAAATGGGAATTAATCATAATATCCTTCCCAAAAAAGGACCAGACTAAATTCCACGAGATACCAGAAGTAGAAGAACACTCCCAAAATTAGACCCCCCGCCCCACACCTCAAAGAAAGAAATAAAACAACTATATTAGAATTCATAATCCAAAAACAGAAACCAAATAGATCATAGTAAACAAAATAGAGAAGATCCAATTAGAGTTGTCGCCTGTTGGCGATTAGTTTATTAAGCGCTCCCAGTTTTGACGGAGGGCCAAGGGCTTCTAGAAGTCCAAGTTAAAAAGAAAAAGGAAAAATCAGGTGATACTTATCAAGAATCCATTGTAAGGGTCCATAGCAGAAAACGAAACAGAGTTTCTGTAGTCGCTCTCCATAAATGGTATGTAATACATGACTGTATAGAGATATATATGTATAAATATGAACAAATAAACATGTATGTATACGGATGTAACGCGACGGGAAAAACCAATACTTGTACCTAAATGTATGACTTGTAAATGTATACACCTGAATAAAAAAAGATATTCAAAAAAAAAAGTGTAAATTTTCTTGTAAACAAAACACACACGTTTAGTCAAACCCAGGGCTTCTCAACGATTTGAACTCAAAACGAATCTGTTCGCTTGGCCTGCCTTTAATTTGAGTAAAATGAAGAATTGCATCCTCACTCAGAATATTCTTTATACAGTACATATTACCAGGTGGAACAAAACAAGAATCTCCTGTTTTCAGTAGGTACTGTAAGATGTTACGTGGACTGTTACCATCACAGAACTATGTATAATGTAGAACACAATTGTGTCTAGGCAGTTCAACGTGTATTCTTTTTCCCGGAATGGGCCAATAGTCCATTTACCAGTAGAAAATGTAGACTGGTCAATGCTTTTGCAGATACAGATCGATTCCCTTGATCTATGAAATGTGCAATTCTCAGCAGTTTTGATACACCCAACAAGTACTTCTGTTCTTTCAGTTTGATCTACAAAGGTAGGCTTTGCAGGAAGTATGTTCTTATTTTCAACATAAGGGATTTCCGCAATTTTGTTCTGGCGAATATCCTCGTCCCAATTTCCTGTTTCTTCTTCATCGGTTCCTGAAGATGCATACATCTCACTTACGTTTGGCTTCAAATCAGGACAGCTAAATCGGCTAGCCCGTGAAACAGTAGGACTGCTCCCGCTTTGGAAGTATATGCTGGATTTATTACCATGAACACCGGCTCCATGAGGAACTTTGAATCCAGTATAACTAGTCACTTCAGAAGAAGAGGAGTCTTCATCACTTGCTATGTCTTCTGGCTCATATCTTTGCCGTATAGATCTTCCTTTCTCAGGCTCTCCTGATGGAATTGGTCTTTTGGTTCTCGGACTATCTTTTATACATATAGATTTTTTCAACTTTTGCTTTATCTGATGCATCTCAAAGTCTTGGGTAGCCATATCCTCAGGGACTTTTTGTTCCCTTGCTTGTTTATCTAGAGACAATCCCTGAACATCTTTTACTACTGAAGACTGTGGCTCTGTACAGCAATCTTCATCATCATCAACATCATATGCAATCTGCCGTGGCCATCTCTGCTTGCTCATAGGACTGGGCTCTTTGTGTATAATGACTGTAGTTGTACTTTTTTTTAGGAGTGTCAAATTTGGCTACACCTTCATAGGTCTGTGAATCTGAAAACTTTGACCGTGTTTTCTCTTTTAAATGCTGTATCTTCTGTTTTTTCATCCTTGTAGCAAGGATTGGTTGATTGTCCTTTTTCTCGGAAATATATAAAAAAAAAAAAATCCTACCAGAGAGGATTGACATCGGATATATATACGTTGGGATAGAGTCTTCTGAAAATACACCAAACCATTCTTACATGCTCAAATGGGCCAAAGAGCTAAATGTAGAATTAGAGCGAGATGAGCGGGAGGATATCTGGGAATCGGCAGCTACACCTTCACAGGTCTGTGAATCTGAAAACTTTAACCAAGTTTTCTCTCTTTTTTTTGGGAAACTTTTATCTGTAAACAGGACAAAGTAAATTTTCTTAAAGTGTACATTTTCGAGACTTCCGGTATGGCGCCAGAGCAGTGAGGCACGATCCTAATTAGCTCCGTTTGCTCCTGAGGAGAAGTGCAAAATAACTGCTAGCAAAAACGGAAATTTACCTACAGAAAATCCCCACCAGAGAAGAGGTACAATCGGACTAACATATATGGAGAAATATCTATCCAAATCGAAAGAGATGACTTCGAAAACTCAAAAGACAGACAAGAGGGACAAGAAGAAAGAAAGTCAGAAAATGGCCGACAGCCACGAGAATCAGAGACCTGATCTAAGTGAGAAAGAATGTGACGCCCCAAACACCCAGACACAATCTTTAAATATAGATTACAACACAATAGCTAAGACTGTTGTGAAAGAACTTTTACCTAAATTGGAGGCAAACTCAGCGGAAATTAGGCAAGGCATTAAAGATCTTAGAAGTGATCTCGCAACACACGCAGGCAGAGTGGAGGAGATAGAAAACAGAGTGAGCGTCACGGAAGAGACCCTGGGCTCTTTAACAAAAAACCTGTGATCTCCACCACTTCTGTGAAAAATGGCTGCCGGACAAGCTCAAGATCACAAGCAAAGACCACAGCCTAAAAGTCGAGAGAGTACACAGAATGGGCCAAATAAGGGAGAACAACCCCCCCCCCACCGACCAACCCCTCACCCCCGCTAATAAACCACGGATGTGATGGTTCGAATAAATGTAAACAAAGGTGAAGGAAATGTACCAAAGCAAACATTACAGTGATACAAGGTTAAATGCTAAAGATGTAATAAGAGCAAAAAGAAATGTTTACCTGTGTACCCTCTCCCCCCCTTTTCTTCACAACCCCCCCCCTACCAATCCCAATACTATATGCATCATTGCCATAATATTCTGAATAAGTGAAAACAGAAAAAAAAAATACCAATGTCACTGTAACCAAGACACTGCTATATAAATAAGGGTAAACGCAAAAGTTCCTAAGGAAGCCAAAGGTAACTTCTATCTGTGTCAACCCACGTACCCCCCCACCCAACCCATTCCCCCATCCCCACCTCTACCCCCCCCCTACCCAACACTACCCCCCTCCTCACCACCACCCCCTCCCCATCCTATGACATATATATATCACTGTCATATCATGAGGAATGGACGGGGAGGGGGGGGGAGGGGAAAAAAAAACTGCGAAGAAAAAGTACCAAAGTTACTGTAACCAATACATTGTCATAGGTATAAGGTTAAATGCATAAGATGTTAAGGGACCGAAAGGAAACCTATACCTGTGTAAGGAAATGTACCAAAGCAAACATTACAGTGATACAAGGTTAAATGCTAAAGATGCAATGAGAGTAAAAGGAAATGTTTACCTATGTGTACCCCTGCCCCCCCCCCTCTTCACCACTAACCCCCCCTCCTACCAACCCAAAACTATATGCATCATTGCCATAATATTCTGAATAAGCGAAAACAGAGGGAAAAAAAGCACCAATGTCACTGTAACCAAGACACTGCTATAGAAATAAGGGTAAACGCAAAAGTTCCAAGAGAGCCAAAGGTAACTTATATATGTGTCAACCCACATACCCCCCCACCCCCATCAATACCCCCCTACCCAACACTACCCCCCTCCTCACCACCACCCCCTCTCCCCCCACCCATCCTAATGACATATATATATCACTGTCATATCATGCGAAATAGACGGGGGGGGGGGGGGAAACTGAAGAAAAATACTGTAACCAATACATTGTTATAGGTATAAGGTTAAATGTATAAGACGCTAAGGGACCTAAAGGAAACCTATACCTGTGTCAGCCCAGCCTCCCCCCCACCCACCTCAAAATGCGAAAGGAGCAAAGGGAACAGGTTATTAGTGATACACCTACTTCCCCCCCCTCACTTCTTCCCCTCACCCCCCCTCATTCTTCCCCTACCCCCCCCCACTCTCGTCCCCCGCCCCCCCCTATTTTTCCCTCCTGCCCCACCCCCACCCCCCCATGAAGAAACCCCAAGCAAACTCTAACACCTCAAAATGGGTCAAAAAAAATAATTAAAAATTAAAACAAAAATAAATAAATAAAATAAAAAATATACAACCCGTATGTCTAGCACGTTAGTATTAAAGGTAATTAGGCCTCCTAGGGAACACGGTAGCATGAATAAGAATAAGAGGCCACACAAGAGGAAGGAATGTGGCCACCCTCTCTGGATAAAAGTGAAGTACAATACATGATAAAGTTGACAAAGTTCAGAAATGTTAATGTTAAATTCCAAGTTAAGGATCTCTCTTCTAAGATGGGGAACTCTACAGTACCCAAAAATAACTAGAAATAAAAGTAAATGGGGTGAAGTCAACAGATGGAATAAAAAGATAACACTTGAGATAACAGAAGAAATAATACATAAATGCCAGTAAAAATAGCTTCCTGGAATGTTAAGGGACTAAACAACCCCATCAAGCGTAAAAAAGTACTAAATTATCTGAAAAAAAAGAGAGTGGATATTGCATTTTTGCAAGAAACACACTTAGACATTAAGGAATCTACAAAACTACAAAGGGACTGGGGGGGACAATGTGTATTTTCCCCGGCAATTCATAAAAAAGCAGGGGTCGCCATTCTAATAAAAATAAAAAAATTCAGTAGAGATCATCTCGACAGAGACAGACGCAGCAGGCAGGCTGATAATAGCAAAAATTAAAACGGCCGAGAGAGAATATGTCCTAGGTAATATTTATGGCCCCAACGACCATAATCCAATATTTTTCCGAGACCTGACACAAAGAATCCTTAAATATAAAAGCAGCAACTTAATACAGGGAGGAGACTGGAATGCGGTCCAAGATGTATTTATGGACAGATCTGGCTATAAGAAGGGAGCTCCACCCTCAAATATACAAACAAAAAACATGTCACAAATAAAAAGCGCCCTAGGCCTTGTTGATGCATGGAGAACCTTTAACCCTACAGAAAAAGAATACTGCTTCTACTCTAGTGTCCACGCGACCTTTTCAAGAATTGATAGCTTTCTAACTAGCGAAGGGCTAATAAACAAGATATCAAAAGTAGATATTGGAGAAATAGTAATCTCGGATCCTGCTCCCATATTTATAGAAATTGAAATGAACATAGATATTGGAAGCACAAACACTTGGAGATTCCCAAACTATTTAGCAAAGAGTGAAAAATTCAGAGAATTCCTGCGAAATAAGTGGAGAGAGTTTGAAATTGAGACTACATTCTTCAACCACGGGAACAAATCAGGTAGACTCCTGGGGAACCTCATGAGAGGGTATAAAAACATAAAACCTATTACGAAAATAAAAGATTTAAATGGAGCAATAACCACAGACCCAGAAAACATAACCTTTATCTTTAAAACGTATTATGAAAAACTATACGAAAAGGGAACTATCAATTTAGCAAATAGAGAGAGGTTTTTTGAACAACTTAAAATCCCGAAAATCAATGCAGACCAACTAGCGAACATTAACGCCCCTATAACACCCAAAGAACTTACAGACACTATAGGTAATTTAAAGACTTTTAAGGCCCCTGGACCAGATGGTCTGTCAGGAGAGTACTACAAAATACTCAAGGAAGACATAAATGCCCCACTGAAAAGCACGTTCCAGATACTCCTAGAAGGGAAAGGCGCCCTACCTTCAAGCGAAATGGCCCATATAAAAATTATTCACAAGCCCGGGAAAGACCCTTTTCTGCCAGAGTCATATAGGCCAATCTCCTTGATAAACCAAAACATTAAGATCTTTACAAAAATAATAGCCGATAGACTAGCTAAAATACTTCCATCTATCATTCACCCAGACCAATCGGGCTTTATAAAGGGAAGATCAGCAGTTAAAAATATTCGAAAGGTCATTTCAGCTATCCTCTGGGCACAGAAACACAAGATAAAAAACGCGGCCGTGGTCGCTATAGATGCCGAAAAGGCTTTTGACAACATACTTTGGGACCACGTACATTTTATGCTAGACAAGTTTGGTTTTAGTGGGAATATCACCTCGGTCTTAAATACCCTGTATAACAAACCAAAAGCCAAGATAATAGCGGCAGGTTGCATCTCAGAGCCCTTCTCGCTTCACAGAGGGACGAGACAAGGATGCCCACTGTCCCCGCTGCTGTTCAACTTAGCAATAGAACCGCTGGGACACTATTTGAGACAGATGACGGAGTTCAAGGGCATAAGGATGGGCAAAATAGACCTGAGACTAGCAATGTTTGCCGATGACATCCTACTGTTCCTGGCAAACACAGAGGAATCGATCGGTGGAAAAAATACTCGAGGCCTTATCAATCTTCGGGTCATTTGCGGGCTTCAAAATCAATGTCTCCAAAACTGAACTCCTATATATAAATAAACCAATGGGAACCAGAGATACAGCTAAGATACCGATTAAGATAACAACAGCCCCAATAAAATATTTAGGGATAAAATTAGAAGCAGATCTGACAAAATTATATGAAAACAACATCAAACCGGTAATTAAAAAGATCTTAGAAGAACTAAGGTCATGGATGGCCTTCCCACTGTCCCTCTTTGGAAGGATATGCGTCATTAAAATGATATCTTTTGCGAGACTGCTATATCCACTACAGACCCTTCCCCTCCTACTTAAACACAAAGATGTCAAAGAATTAAACAAGGGGATAAATAAATTTATATGGAATGAGAAGAGAACAAGAATAGCCCTAAACAAATTACAGATGACAAAGCAAATGGGTGGAACAAATATCCCAAATATTAGAGAATATAACTTGGCATGTATTCTGAGACACGTGGGAGACTGGATATTAGACAGGGAGGGGTATTCCTCTCCAGAAATTGAGAAGCAATTCTCTGACCAATATTCGCTACCCGAGATCCTCCATATAGAGTGGAACAAACTACCCCAGGAAATCAGGTCAAATATACTAATCAGAGACACAGTTATGACATGGAGAGCAACTAGGAAAAAGTTCAATTTATCTCACTCGTCCTCTAGCTTTCTATCTATCCTAGGAAACCATAAGTTCCCCCTAGGGAAAGACAACAAAATTTTCTATATATGGGATAAAAAAGGGATCAAATGCCTGGGCCATATCATTAATGAGGAAAAACAGGACTTTATGTCTTACCAAGAAGTCGCAACTAAATATGATCTCCCTGAGAATCAAATATACTCATACATCCAACTGATAAATTATGGCAGAAGCCACCACGACTATAAAAAACCTATTTTAAAACATAACGCCTTTGACAGCCACTTTTTTGCAGGATAAGACCCCCAAACACTCCTTAGCAGAAATATATAAATTAATCAGAGACAAGGGAATGGAAAAAAATAACAGCAAAAATGTAAAAGCCTGGCAACAAGATTTTAAGGAAGTGCAGACGATGGAAGACCTAGTGGTGGGATACACTAGAACTCGTAAAATAATAGTCTCAGAAAGCTGGAGAGAGATGCAATTCAAAATCATGCATCGAGCATATATTCCTTTTATGAGACAGGTGAAAAGTGTAGACGTAGATACAACAAAATGCCCCAAATGTAGACAAGAGAGGGCTAACCTCAAACACTGCTTATGGGAATGCAAGAAAATCTCGATGTTTTGGGATCAAATATTACAATTTATCAAGACTGTGACAAAGGTGGAATGGGAAAAACACCCGCTACCCATGCTATTCGCTAATACGGAACCATGGCAAATTAGGATAAATAGAAATAACAAAGCACTCCTTCCAACAGAGATGATCCTCCTAACTGCCAGGAAGGCGATCATGATGAAATGGCTGGAACCAGAGGCCCCAAATATGGAACTAATTAAATCCCTATTAATTAAGCTCATTACCATAGACAAAATAAATGAAAACCAGAGAGAAAATACCTCGGGGACTAACTTCCGAAAAATAAATGGGAATTAATCATAATATCCTTCCCAAAAAAGGACCAGACTAAATTCCACGAGATACCAGAAGTAGAAGAACACTCCCAAAATTAGACCCCCCGCCCCACACCTCAAAGAAAGAAATAAAACAACTATATTAGAATTCATAATCCAAAAACAGAAACCAAATAGATCATAGTAAACAAAATAGAGAAGATCCAATTAGAGTTGTCGCCTGTTGGCGATTAGTTTATTAAGCGCTCCCAGTTTTGACGGAGGGCCAAGGGCTTCTAGAAGTCCAAGTTAAAAAGAAAAAGGAAAAATCAGGTGATACTTATCAAGAATCCATTGTAAGGGTCCATAGCAGAAAACGAAACAGAGTTTCTGTAGTCGCTCTCCATAAATGGTATGTAATACATGACTGTATAGAGATATATATGTATAAATATGAACAAATAAACATGTATGTATACGGATGTAACGCGACGGGAAAAACCAATACTTGTACCTAAATGTATGACTTGTAAATGTATACACCTGAATAAAAAAAGATATTCAAAAAAAAAAGTGTAAATTTTCTTGTAAACAAAACACACACGTTTAGTCAAACCCAGGGCTTCTCAACGATTTGAACTCAAAACGAATCTGTTCGCTTGGCCTGCCTTTAATTTGAGTAAAATGAAGAATTGCATCCTCACTCAGAATATTCTTTATACAGTACATATTACCAGGTGGAACAAAACAAGAATCTCCTGTTTTCAGTAGGTACTGTAAGATGTTACGTGGACTGTTACCATCACAGAACTATGTATAATGTAGAACACAATTGTGTCTAGGCAGTTAAACGTGTATTCTTTTTCCCGGAATGGGCCAATAGTCCATTTACCAGTAGAAAATGTAGACTGGTCAATGCTTTTGCAGATACAGATCGATTCCCTTGATCTATGAAATGTGCAATTCTCAGCAGTTTTGATACACCCAACAAGTACTTCTGTTCTTTCAGTTTGATCTACAAAGGTAGGCTTTGCAGGAAGTATGTTCTTATTTTCAACATAAGGGATTTCCGCAATTTTGTTCTGGCGAATATCCTCGTCCCAATTTCCTGTTTCTTCTTCATCGGTTCCTGAAGATGCATACATCTCACTTACGTTTGGCTTCAAATCAGGACAGCTAAATCGGCTAGCCCGTGAAACAGTAGGACTGCTCCCGCTTTAGAAGTATATGCTGGATTTATTACCATGAACACCGGCTCCATGAGGAACTTTGAATCCAGTATAACTAGTCACTTCAGAAGAAGAGGAGTCTTCATCACTTGCTATGTCTTCTGGCTCATATCTTTGCCGTATAGATCTTCCTTTCTCAGGCTCTCCTGATGGAATTGGTCTTTTGGTTCTCGGACTATCTTTTATACATATAGATTTTTTCAACTTTTGCTTTATCTGATGCATCTCAAAGTCTTGGGTAGCCATATCCTCAGGGACTTTTTGTTCCCTTGCTTGTTTATCTAGAGACAATCCCTGAACATCTTTTACTACTGAAGACTGTGGCTCTGTACAGCAATCTTCATCATCATCAACATCATATGCAATCTGCCGTGGCCATCTCTGCTTGCTCATAGGACTGGGCTCTTTGTGTATAATGACTGTAGTTGTACTTTTTTTTAGGAGTGTCAAATTTGGCTACACCTTCATAGGTCTGTGAATCTGAAAACTTTGACCGTGTTTTCTCTTTTAAATGCTGTATCTTCTGTTTTTTCATCCTTGTAGCAAGGATTGGTTGATTGTCCTTTTTCTCGGAAATATATAAAAAAAAAAAAAATCCTACCAGAGAGGATTGACATCGGATATATATACGTTGGGATAGAGTCTTCTGAAAATACACCAAACCATTCTTACATGCTCAAATGGGCCAAAGAGCTAAATGTAGAATTAGAGCGAGATGAGCGGGAGGATATCTGGGAATCGGCAGCTACACCTTCACAGGTCTGTGAATCTGAAAACTTTAACCAAGTTTTCTCTCTTTTTTTTGGGAAACTTTTATCTGTAAACAGGACAAAGTAAATTTTCTTAAAGTGTACATTTTCGAGACTTCCGGTATGGCGCCAGAGCAGTGAGGCACGATCCTAATTAGCTCCGTTTGCTCCTGAGGAGAAGTGCAAAATAACTGCTAGCAAAAACGGAAATTTACCTACAGAAAATCACCACCAGAGAAGAGGTACAATCGGACTAACATATATGGAGAAATATCTATCCAAATCGAAAGAGATGACTTCGAAAACTCAAAAGACAGACAAGAGGGACAAGAAGAAAGAAAGTCAGAAAATGGCCGACAGCCACGAGGATCAGAGACCTGATCTAAGTGAGAAAGAATGTGACGCCCCAAACACCCAGACACAATCTTTAAATATAGATTACAACACAATAGCTAAGACTGTTGTGAAAGAACTTTTACCTAAATTGGAGGCAAACTCAGCGGAAATTAGGCAAGGCATTAAAGATCTTAGAAGTGATCTCGCAACACACGCAGGCAGAGTGGAGGAGATAGAAAACAGAGTGAGCGTCACGGAAGAGACCCTGGGCTCTTTAACAAAAAACCTGTGATCTCCACCACTTCTGTGAAAAATGGCTGCCGGACAAGCTCAAGATCACAAGCAAAGACCACAGCCTAAAAGTCGAGAGAGTACACAGAATGGGCCAAATAAGGGAGAACAACCCCCCCCCCACCGACCAACCCCTCACCCCCGCTAATAAACCACGGATGTGATGGTTCGAATAAATGTAAACAAAGGTGAAGGAAATGTACCAAAGCAAACATTACAGTGATACAAGGTTAAATGCTAAAGATGTAATAAGAGCAAAAAGAAATGTTTACCTGTGTGTACCCTCTCCCCCCCCTTTTCTTCACAACCCCCCCCCTACCAATCCCAATACTATATGCATCATTGCCATAATATTCTGAATAAGTGAAAACAGAAAAAAAAAATACCAATGTCACTGTAACCAAGACACTGCTATATAAATAAGGGTAAACGCAAAAGTTCCTAAGGAAGCCAAAGGTAACTTCTATCTGTGTCAACCCACGTACCCCCCCACCCAACCCATTCCCCCATCCCCACCTCTACCCCCCCCTACCCAACACTACCCCCCTCCTCACCACCACCCCCTCCCCATCCTATGACATATATATATCACTGTCATATCATGAGGAATGGACGGGGAGGGGGGGGGGAGGGGAAAAAAAACTGCGAAGAAAAAGTACCAAAGTTACTGTAACCAATACATTGTCATAGGTATAAGGTTAAATGCATAAGATGTTAAGGGACCGAAAGGAAACCTATACCTGTGTAAGGAAATGTACCAAAGCAAACATTACAGTGATACAAGGTTAAATGCTAAAGATGCAATGAGAGTAAAAGGAAATGTTTACCTATGTGTACCCCTGCCCCCCCCCCCCTCTTCACCACTAACCCCCCCTCCTACCAACCCAAAACTATATGCATCATTGCCATAATATTCTGAATAAGCGAAAACAGAGGGAAAAAAAGCACCAATGTCACTGTAACCAAGACACTGCTATAGAAATAAGGGTAAACGCAAAAGTTCCCAAGAGAGCCAAAGGTAACTTATATATGTGTCAACCCACATACCCCCCCACCCCCATCAATACCCCCCTACCCAACACTACCCCCCTCCTCACCACCACCCCCTCTCCCCCCCCACCCATCCTAATGACATATATATATCACTGTCATATCATGCGAAATAGACGGGGGGGAAACTGAAGAAAAATACTGTAACCAATACATTGTTATAGGTATAAGGTTAAATGTATAAGACGCTAAGGGACCTAAAGGAAACCTATACCTGTGTCAGCCCAGCCTCCCCCCCACCCACCTCAAAATGCGAAAGGAGCAAAGGGAACAGGTTATTAGTGATACACCTACTTCCCCCCCCTCACTTCTTCCCCTCACCCCCCCTCATTCTTCCCCTACCCCCCCCACTCTCGTCCCCCGCCCCCCCCCCTATTTTTCCCTCCTGCCCCACCCCCACCCCCCCATGAAGAAACCCCAAGCAAACTCTAACACCTCAAAATGGGTCAAAAAAAATAATTAAAAATTAAAACAAAAATAAATAAATAAAATAAAAAATATACAACCCGTATGTCTAGCACGTTAGTATTAAAGGTAATTAGGCCTCCTAGGGAACACGGTAGCATGAATAAGAATAAGAGGCCACACAAGAGGAAGGAATGTGGCCACCCTCTCTGGATAAAAGTGAAGTACAATACATGATAAAGTTGACAAAGTTCAGAAATGTTAATGTTAAATTCCAAGTTAAGGATCTCTCTTCTAAGATGGGGAACTCTACAGTACCCAAAAATAACTAGAAATAAAAGTAAATGGGGTGAAGTCAACAGATGGAATAAAAAGATAACACTTGAGATAACAGAAGAAATAATACATAAATGCCAGTAAAAATAGCTTCCTGGAATGTTAAGGGACTAAACAACCCCATCAAGCGTAAAAAAGTACTAAATTATCTGAAAAAAAAGAGAGTGGATATTGCATTTTTGCAAGAAACACACTTAGACATTAAGGAATCTACAAAACTACAAAGGGACTGGGGGGGACAATGTGTATTTTCCCCGGCAATTCATAAAAAAGCAGGGGTCGCCATTCTAATAAAAATAAAAAAATTCCAGTAGAGATCATCTCGACAGAGACAGACGCAGCAGGCAGGCTGATAATAGCAAAAATTAAAACGGCCGAGAGAGAATATGTCCTAGGTAATATTTATGGCCCCAACGACCATAATCCAATATTTTTCCGAGACCTGACACAAAGAATCCTTAAATATAAAAGCAGCAACTTAATACAGGGAGGAGACTGGAATGCGGTCCAAGATGTATTTATGGACAGATCTGGCTATAAGAAGGGAGCTCCACCCTCAAATATACAAACAAAAAACATGTCACAAATAAAAAGCGCCCTAGGCCTTGTTGATGCATGGAGAACCTTTAACCCTACAGAAAAAAAATACTGCTTCTACTCTAGTGTCCATGCGACCTTTTCAAGAATTGATAGCTTTCTAACTAGCGAAGGGCTAATAAACAAGATATCAAAAGTAGATATTGGAGAAATAGTAATCTCGGATCCTGCTCCCATATTTATAGAAATTGAAATGAACATAGATATTGGAAGCACAAACACTTGGAGATTCCCAAACTATTTAGCAAAGAGTGAAAAATTCAGAGAATTCCTGCGAAATAAGTGGAGAGAGTTTGAAATTGAGACTACATTCTTCAACCACGGGAACAAATCAGGTAGACTCCTGGGGAACCTCATGAGAGGGTATAAAAACATAAAACCTATTACGAAAATAAAAGATTTAAATGGAGCAATAACCACAGACCCAGAAAACATAACCTTTATCTTTAAAACGTATTATGAAAAACTATACGAAAAGGGAACTATCAATTTAGCAAATAGAGAGAGGTTTTTTGAACAACTTAAAATCCCGAAAATCAATGCAGACCAACTAGCGAACATTAACGCCCCTATAACACCCAAAGAACTTACAGACACTATAGGTAATTTAAAGACTTTTAAGGCCCCTGGACCAGATGGTCTGTCAGGAGAGTACTACAAAATACTCAAGGAAGACATAAATGCCCCACTGAAAAGCACGTTCCAGATACTCCTAGAAGGGAAAGGCGCCCTACCTTCAAGCGAAATGGCCCATATAAAAATTATTCACAAGCCCGGGAAAGACCCTTTTCTGCCAGAGTCATATAGGCCAATCTCCTTGATAAACCAAAACATTAAGATCTTTACAAAAATAATAGCCGATAGACTAGCTAAAATACTTCCATCTATCATTCACCCAGACCAATCGGGCTTTATAAAGGGAAGATCAGCAGTTAAAAATATTCGAAAGGTCATTTCAGCTATCCTCTGGGCACAGAAACACAAGATAAAAAACGCGGCCGTGGTCGCTATAGATGCCGAAAAGGCTTTTGACAACATACTTTGGGACCACGTACATTTTATGCTAGACAAGTTTGGTTTTAGTGGGAATATCACCTCGGTCTTAAATACCCTGTATAACAAACCAAAAGCCAAGATAATAGCGGCAGGTTGCATCTCAGAGCCCTTCTCGCTTCACAGAGGGACGAGACAAGGATGCCCACTGTCCCCGCTGCTGTTCAACTTAGCAATAGAACCGCTGGGACACTATTTGAGACAGATGACGGAGTTCAAGGGCATAAGGATGGGCAAAATAGACCTGAGACTAGCAATGTTTGCCGATGACATCCTACTGTTCCTGGCAAACACAGAGGAATCGGTGGAAAAAATACTCGAGGCCTTATCAATCTTCGGGTCATTTGCGGGCTTCAAAATCAATGTCTCCAAAACTGAACTCCTATATATAAATAAACCAATGGGAACCAGAGATACAGCTAAGATACCGATTAAGATAACAACAGCCCCAATAAAATATTTAGGGATAAAATTAGAAGCAGATCTGACAAAATTATATGAAAACAACATCAAACCGGTAATTAAAAAGATCTTAGAAGAACTAAGGTCATGGATGGCCTTCCCACTGTCCCTCTTTGGAAGGATATGCGTCATTAAAATGATATCTTTTGCGAGACTGCTATATCCACTACAGACCCTTCCCCTCCTACTTAAACACAAAGATGTCAAAGAATTAAACAAGGGGATAAATAAATTTATATGGAATGAGAAGAGAACAAGAATAGCCCTAAACAAATTACAGATGACAAAGCAAATGGGTGGAACAAATATCCCAAATATTAGAGAATATAACTTGGCATGTATTCTGAGACACGTGGGAGACTGGATATTAGACAGGGAGGGGTATTCCTCTCCAGAAATTGAGAAGCAATTCTCTGACCAATATTCGCTACCCGAGATCCTCCATATAGAGTGGAACAAACTACCCCAGGAAATCAGGTCAAATATACTAATCAGAGACACAGTTATGACATGGAGAGCAACTAGGAAAAAGTTCAATTTATCTCACTCGTCCTCTAGCTTTCTATCTATCCTAGGAAACCATAAGTTCCCCCTAGGGAAAGACAACAAAATTTTCTATATATGGGATAAAAAA
Source organism: Ascaphus truei (assembly GCF_040206685.1). Taxonomy (NCBI): domain Eukaryota; kingdom Metazoa; phylum Chordata; class Amphibia; order Anura; family Ascaphidae; genus Ascaphus; species Ascaphus truei. The sequence goes on from NW_027456898.1 coordinate 90,451, forward strand.
GGGATCAAATGCCTGGGCCATATCATTAATGAGGAAAAACAGGACTTTATGTCTTACCAAGAAGTCGCAACTAAATATGATCTCCCTGAGAATCAAATATACTCATACATCCAACTGATAAATTATGGCAGAAGCCACCACGACTATAAAAAACCTATTTTAAAACATAACGCCTTTGACAGCCACTTTTTTGCAGGATAAGACCCCCAAACACTCCTTAGCAGAAATATATAAATTAATCAGAGACAAGGGAATGGAAAAAAATAACAGCAAAAATGTAAAAGCCTGGCAACAAGATTTTAAGGAAGTGCAGACGATGGAAGACCTAGTGGTGGGATACACTAGAACTCGTAAAATAATAGTCTCAGAAAGCTGGAGAGAGATGCAATTCAAAATCATGCATCGAGCATATATTCCTTTTATGAGACAGGTGAAAAGTGTAGACGTAGATACAACAAAATGCCCCAAATGTAGACAAGAGAGGGCTAACCTCAAACACTGCTTATGGGAATGCAAGAAAATCTCGATGTTTTGGGATCAAATATTACAATTTATCAAGACTGTGACAAAGGTGGAATGGGAAAAACACCCGCTACCCATGCTATTCGCTAATACGGAACCATGGCAAATTAGGATAAATAGAAATAACAAAGCACTCCTTCCAACAGAGATGATCCTCCTAACTGCCAGGAAGGCGATCATGATGAAATGGCTGGAACCAGAGGCCCCAAATATGGAACTAATTAAATCCCTATTAATTAAGCTCATTACCATAGACAAAATAAATGAAAACCAGAGAGAAAATACCTCGGGGACTAACTTCCGAAAAATAAATGGGAATTAATCATAATATCCTTCCCAAAAAAGGACCAGACTAAATTCCACGAGATACCAGAAGTAGAAGAACACTCCCAAAATTAGACCCCCCGCCCCACACCTCAAAGAAAGAAATAAAACAACTATATTAGAATTCATAATCCAAAAACAGAAACCAAATAGATCATAGTAAACAAAATAGAGAAGATCCAATTAGAGTTGTCGCCTGTTGGCGATTAGTTTATTAAGCGCTCCCAGTTTTGACGGAGGGCCAAGGGCTTCTAGAAGTCCAAGTTAAAAAGAAAAAGGAAAAATCAGGTGATACTTATCAAGAATCCATTGTAAGGGTCCATAGCAGAAAACGAAACAGAGTTTCTGTAGTCGCTCTCCATAAATGGTATGTAATACATGACTGTATAGAGATATATATGTATAAATATGAACAAATAAACATGTATGTATACGGATGTAACGCGACGGGAAAAACCAATACTTGTACCTAAATGTATGACTTGTAAATGTATACACCTGAATAAAAAAAGATATTCAAAAAAAAAAGTGTAAATTTTCTTGTAAACAAAACACACACGTTTAGTCAAACCCAGGGCTTCTCAACGATTTGAACTCAAAACGAATCTGTTCGCTTGGCCTGCCTTTAATTTGAGTAAAATGAAGAATTGCATCCTCACTCAGAATATTCTTTATACAGTACATATTACCAGGTGGAACAAAACAAGAATCTCCTGTTTTCAGTAGGTACTGTAAGATGTTACGTGGACTGTTACCATCACAGAACTATGTATAATGTAGAACACAATTGTGTCTAGGCAGTTAAACGTGTATTCTTTTTCCTGGAATGGGCCAATAGTCCATTTACCAGTAGAAAATGTAGACTGGTCAATGCTTTTGCAGATACAGATCGATTCCCTTGATCTATGAAATGTGCAATTCTCAGCAGTTTTGATACACCCAACAAGTACTTCTGTTCTTTCAGTTTGATCTACAAAGGTAGGCTTTGCAGGAAGTATGTTCTTATTTTCAACATAAGGGATTTCCGCAATTTTGTTCTGGCGAATATCCTCGTCCCAATTTCCTGTTTCTTCTTCATCGGTTCCTGAAGATGCATACATCTCACTTACGTTTGGCTTCAAATCAGGACAGGTAAATCGGCTAGCCCGTGAAACAGTAGGACCGCTCCCGCTTTGGAAGTATATGCTGGATTTATTACCATGATTTATACCGGCTTCATGAGGAACTTTGAATCCAGTATAACTAGTCACTTCAGAAGAAGAGGAGTCTTCATCACTTGCTATGTCTTCTGGCTCATATCTTTGCCGTATAGATCTTTCTTTCTCAGGCTCTCCTGATGAAATTGGTCTTTTGGTTCTCGGACTATCTTTTATACATATAGATTTTTTTCAACTTTTGCTTTATCTGATGCATCTCAAAGTCTCGGGTAGCCATATCCTCAGGGACTTTTTGTTCCCTTGCTTGTTTATCTAGAGACAATCCCTGAACATCTTTTACTACTGAAGACTGTGGCTCTGTACAGCAATCTTCATCATCATCAACATCATATGCAATCTGCCGTGGCCATCTCTGCTTGCTCATAGGACTGGGCTCTTTGTGTATAATGACTGTAGTTGTACTTTTTTTTAGGAGTGTCAAATTTGGCTACACCTTCACAGGTCTGTGAATCTGAAAACGTTGACCGTGTTTTCTCTTTTAAATGCTTTATATTCTGTTTCTTCATCCTTGTAGCACGGATTGGTTGATTGTCCTTTTTTTCTGAAATATATAAAAAAGAAAAAATCCTACCAGAGAGGATTGACATCGGATATATAAACGTTGGGATAGAGTCTTCTGAAAATACACCAAACCATTCTCACATGCTAAAATGGGCCAAAGCTTTAAATGTACAATTAGAGCGAGATGAGCGGGAGGATATCTGGGAATCGGCAGCCAAAACTTCAATTTGCACAATAACAAAGGAAAACATTTCCAAGATTCTATTTCAGTGGTACCTAACTCCTAGTAGGCTGAGCCAGATCTTCTATGGGACGCCCGATCTATGTTGGAGAGGATGTGGTCTCAGGGGAGATATGGCCCATATATGGTGGACATGCCCAGTGATACAAAACTTTTGGGTGATGATCCAGAGTGTGGTGCTAGAGATAACGGAACGGAGGATTGCTCTGGACCCGCAGATCCTTGTACTGGCCAAACCAGTTAAAAATATCATGTCCCCCATGAAGAAACTGATCTCTTTCATTCTAAATGCTCTTTTGGTTCTAGGACTACCTTTTTTCCGTATAGATTTTTTCAACTTTTGTGGTATCTGATGCCTCTCAGAGTCTTGGGTAGCCATCTCCTCAGGTACTTTTCATTTCCTTGCTTGTTTTTCTAGTGACAATCCGTGAACATCTTTTACAACTGACGGTTCCTCTGTACAGCAATCTTCATCATCATCATATACAATCTGCCGTGGCCGTCTCTGCTTGCTCATAGGACTGGGCTCTTTGTTTACAATGACTGCAGTGCTGCTTTTTTCAGGCGAGTCACATTTAGCTACACCTTCACAGGTCTGTGAATCTGAAAACTTTAACAGAGTTTTCTCTTTTAAAAGCTTTATCTTCGGTTTTTTCATCCTTGTAGCATGGATTGGTTGATTGTCCTTTTTTTCTGAAATATATAAAAAAGAAAAAATCCTACCAGAGAGGATTGAAATCGGATATATAAACGTTGGGATAGAGTCTTCTGAAAATACACCAAACCATTCTCACATGCTAAATTGGGCCAAAGCTTTAAATGTACAATTAGAGCGAGATGAGCGGGAGGATATCTGGGAATCGGCAGCCAAAACTTCAATTTGCACAATAACAAAGGAAAACATTTCCAAGATTCTATTTCAGTGGTACCTAACTCCTAGTAGGCTGAGCCAGATCTTCTATGGGACGCCCGATCTATGTTGGAGAGGATGTGGTCTCAGGGGAGATATGGCAAATATATGGTGGACATGCCCAGTGATACAAAACTTTTGGGTGATGATCCAGAGTGTGGTGCTAGAGATAACGGAACGGAGGATTGCTCTGGACCCGCTGATCCTTGTACTGGCCAAACCAGTTAAAAATATCATGTCCCCCATGAAGAAACTGATCTCTTTCATTCTAAATGCTCTTTTGGTTCTAGGACTACCTTTTTTCCGTATAGATTTTTTCAACTTTTGTGGTATCTGATGCCTCTCAGAGTCTTGGGACTTTTCGTTTCCTTGCTTGTTTTTCTAGTGACAATCCCTGAACATCTTTTACAACGGACGGTTCCTCTGTACAGCAATCTTCATCATCATCATATACAATCTGCCGTGGCCGTCTCTGCTTGCTCATAGGACTGGGCTCTTTGTTTACAATGACTGCAGTGCTGCTTTTTTCAGGCGAGTCACATTTAGCTACACCTTCACAGGTCTGTGAATCTGAAAACTTTAACAGAGTTTTCTCTTTTAAATGCTTTATCTTCTGGGTTTTTTCATCCTTGTAGCATGGATTGGTTGATTGTCCCTTTTTTCTAAAATATAAAAAAAAAAAAGAATACAAATTGGTACAACGGATTGCAAAATGTATGCCACCATCCTTAAACACTTATGCAATCCTGATTCTGCACCTATACAAACATTAAAATAGACTCGTTGCTCATTGTTCAGGTCACTAGCGCCGCTTCCCAACAAAGGGGATGGAAAAAATGCGAGCACAACGTGGGCTGGGGAGTGAGCCGATGCGGGCCATGGAAATTGGGCACCCAATTAGTGAGCAATGGGCAGGAGATATCAAGGGGTGGCGTCTGTAGGAGCAGGAGGGAGCAGGGCGGGGTACAGTTGGTAGAACAGAAGCTGATTTGGAGTGTGCCATTGGTAGAATGGTAAGTGGCCCAATGGTAATTTTTGGATTATAAACAAATACACATTTGTCTAAAATAGGAATGATCCCGTCAAGAAAGAGCATTACTTGGCAGGTTATAGGCTGGGCATTAATGGCCAGGTAACGCTATGTCCTTTGGGGATTATTGTTGAAAAATAAAAAATAAATATCTCAATTTATTATTTAATCGTACAAATAAGCTGTTTTGCTTTACTCTTTAACCCTGCCCCAATACCTTTATAACAACTAAAAACATACAAATTAGGTCTGCGCTATTTCTACTTTTGATTAAAAAAAATATATCCACATACACACACACACAGACACATGTAACCAAAACTGGTGCGCTCAGAAAGGACACAATCTCCTCCTAGGAAAGAAAGAGGGGGGTGGGGGGGGGAGAAATAACAGTGTATCATTTTTTCATTTACAGAGAGAGCGAAAAGAGGGGAGAAAGAAGGCGAGAAAAAAGAGACGCGAGGGCGAGCGAAAAGAGGGGAGAACTAAAAAGGGGGAGAGAGGGCGGGTGACAGGGCCATGGGTGAAAGCGAGAGGGGTAAGAGACAGAGAGGGGTAAGAGAGAGAGAGAGAGATTCACAAATTTGTGGCACAACATACATGTAGAGTTCATCTGTGCTCCAGTTATCTTCCCATTGCTCTGCGCTTTCTTTCTCAGGCTCTCCTAATGGAATTGGTCTTTTCGTTCTCGACTACCTTCTTAACAAATAGATTTATTCAACTTTTGTGGTATCTGATGCATCTCAGTCTTGGGTAACCATATCCTCAGGGACTTTTCGTTTCCTTGCTTGTTTTTCTAGTGACAATCCGTGAACATCTTTTACTACTGAAGACTGTGCCTCTGTACAGCAATCTTCATCATCATCATATACAATCTGCCGTGGCCGTCTCTGCTTGCTCATAGGACTGGGCTCTTTGTTTACAATGACTGCAGTGCTGCTTTTTTCAGGCGAGTCACATTTAGCTACACCTTCACAGGTCTGTGAATCTGAAAACTTTAACAGAGTTTTCTCTTTTAAAAGCTTTATCTTCGGTTTTTTCATCCTTGTAGCATGGATTGGTTGATTGTCCTTTTTTTCTGAAATATATAAAAAAGAAAAAATCCTACCAGAGAGGATTGAAATCGGATATATAAACGTTGGGATAGAGTCTTCTGAAAATACACCAAACCATTCTCACATGCTAAATTGGGCCAAAGCTTTAAATGTACAATTAGAGCGAGATGAGCGGGAGGATATCTGGGAATCGGCAGCCAAAACTTCAATTTGCACAATAACAAAGGAAAACATTTCCAAGATTCTATTTCAGTGGTACCTAACTCCTAGTAGGCTGAGCCAGATCTTCTATGGGACGCCCGATCTATGTTGGAGAGGATGTGGTCTCAGGGGAGATATGGCAAATATATGGTGGACATGCCCAGTGATACAAAACTTTTGGGTGATGATCCAGAGTGTGGTGCTAGAGATAACGGAACGGAGGATTGCTCTGGACCCGCTGATCCTTGTACTGGCCAAACCAGTTAAAAATATCATGTCCCCCATGAAGAAACTGATCTCTTTCATTCTAAATGCTCTTTTGGTTCTAGGACTACCTTTTTTCCGTATAGATTTTTTCAACTTTTGTGGTATCTGATGCCTCTGAGTCTTGGGACTTTTCGTTTCCTTGCTTGTTTTTCTAGTGACAATCCCTGAACATCTTTTACAACTGACGGTTCCTCTGTACAGCAATCTTCATCATCATCATATACAATCTGCCGTGGCCGTCTCTGCTTGCTCATAGGACTGGGCTCTTTGTTTACAATGACTGCAGTGCTGCTTTTTTAGGCGAGTCACATTTAGCTACATCTTCACAGGTCTGTGAATCTGAAAACTTTAACAGAGTTTTCTCTTTTAAATGCTTTATCTTCTGGGTTTTTTCATCCTTGTAGCATGGATTGGTTGATTGTCCCTTTTTTCTAAAATATAAAAAAAAAAAAGAATACAAATTGGTACAATGGATTGCAAAATGTATGCCACCATCCTTAAACACTTATGCAATCCTGATTCTGCACCTATACAAACATTAAAATAGACTCGTTGCTCATTGTTCAGGTCACTAGCGCCGCTTCCCAACAAAGGGGATGGAAAAAATGCGAGCACAACGTGGGCTGGGGAGTGAGCCGATGCGGGCCATGGAAATTGGGCACCCAATTAGTGAGCAATGGGCAGGAGATATCAAGGGGTGGCGTCTGTAGGAGCAGGAGGGAGCAGGGCGGGGTACAGTTGGTAGAACAGAAGCTGATTTGGAGTGTGCCATTGGTAGAACGGTAAGTGGCCCAATGGTAATTTTTGGATTATAAACAAATACACATTTGTCAAAAATAGGAATGATCCCGTCAAGAAAGAGCATTACTTGGCAGGTTATAGGCTGGGCATTAATGGCCAGGTAACGCTATGTCCTTTGGGGATTATTGTTGAAAAATAAAAAATAAATATCTCGGTTTATTATTTAATCGTACAAATAAGCTGTTTTGCTTTACTCTTTAACCCTGCCCCAATACCTTTATAACAACTAAAAACATACAAATTAGGTCTGCGCTATTTCTACTTTTGATTAAAAAAAATATATCCACATACACACACACACAGACACATGTAACCAAAACTGGTGCGCTCAGAAAGGACACAATCTCCTCCTAGGAAAGAAAGAGGGGGGTGGGGGGGAGGGAGAAATAACAGTGTATCATTTTTTCATTTACAGAGAGAGCGAAAAGAGGGGAGAAAGGCGAGAAAAAAAGAGACGCGAGGGCGAGCGAAAAGAAAGAGGGGAGAACTAAAAAGGGGGAGAGAGGGCGGGTGACAGGGCCAAGGGTGAAAGCGAGAGGGGTAAGAGACAGAGAGGGGTAAGAGAGAGAGAGATTCACAAATTTGTGGCACAACATACATGTAGAGTTCATCTGTGCTCCAGTTATCTTCCCATTGCTCTGCGCTTTCTTTCTCAGGCTCTCCTAATGGAATTGGTCTTTTCGTTCTCGACTACCTTCTTAACGAATAGATTTATTCAACTTTTGTGGTATCTGATGCATCTCAGTCTTGGGTAACCATATCCTCAGGGACTTTTCGTTTCCTTGCTTGTTTTTCTAGTGACAATCCGTGAACATCTTTTACTACTGAAGACTGTGCCTCTGTACAGCAATCTTCATCATCATCATATACAATCTGCCGTGGCCGTCTCTGCTTGCTCATAGGACTGGGCTCTTTGTTTACAATGACTGCAGTGCTGCTTTTTTCAGGCGAGTCACATTTAGCTACACCTTCACAGGTCTGTGAATCTGAAAACTTTAACAGAGTTTTCTCTTTTAAAAGCTTTATCTTCGGTTTTTTCATCCATGTAGCATGGATTGGTTGATTGTCCTTTTTTTCTGAAATATATAAAAAAGAAAAAATCCTACCAGAGAGGATTGAAATCGGATATATAAACGTTGGGATAGAGTCTTCTGAAAATACACCAAACCATTCTCACATGCTAAAATGGGCCAAAGCTTTAAATGTACAATTAGAGCGAGATGAGCGGGAGGATATCTGGGAATCGGCAGCCAAAACTTCAATTTGCACAATAACAAAGGAAAACATTTCCAAGATTCTATTTCAGTGGTACCTAACTCCTAGTAGGCTGAGCCAGATCTTCTATGGGACGCCCGATCTATGTTGGAGAGGATGTGGTCTCAGGGGAGATATGGCCCATATATGGTGGACATGCCCAGTGATACAAAACTTTTGGGTGATGATCCAGAGTGTGGTGCTAGAGATAACGGAACGGAGGATTGCTCTGGACCCGCTGATCCTTGTACTGGCCAAACCAGTTAAAAATATCATGTCCCCCATGAAGAAACTGATCTCTTTCATTCTAAATGCTCTTTTGGTTCTAGGACTACCTTTTTTCCGTATAGATTTTTTCAACTTTTGTGGTATCTGATGCCTCTCAGAGTCTTGGGACTTTTCGTTTCCTTGCTTGTTTTTCTAGTGACAATCCCTGAACATCTTTTACAACTGACGGTTCCTCTGTACAGCAATCTTCATCATCATCATATACAATCTGCCGTGGCCGTCTCTGCTTGCTCATAGGACTGGGCTCTTTGTTTACAATGACTGCAGTGCTGCTTTTTTCAGGCGAGTCACATTTAGCTACACCTTCACAGGTCTGTGAATCTGAAAACTTTAACAGAGTTTTCTCTTTTAAATGCTTTATCTTCTGGGTTTTTTCATCCTTGTAGCATGGATTGGTTGATTGTCCCTTTTTTCTAAAATATAAAAAAAAAAAAGAATACAAATTGGTACAACGGATTGCAAAATGTATGCCACCATCCTTAAACACTTATGCAATCCTGATTCTGCACCTATACAAACATTAAAATAGACTCGTTGCTCATTGTTCAGGTCACTAGCGCCGCTTCCCAACAAAGGGGATGGAAAAAATGCGAGCACAACGTGGCCTGGGGAGTGAGCCGATGCGGGCCATGGAAATTGGGCACCCAATTAGTGAGCAATGGGCAGGAGATATCAAGGGGTGGCGTCTGTAGGAGCAGGAGGGAGCAGGGCGGGGTACAGTTGGTAGAACAGAAGCTGATTTGGAGTGTGCCATTGGTAGAATGGTAAGTGGCCCAATGGTAATTTTTGGATTATAAACAAATACACATTTGTCTAAAATAGGAATGATCCCGTCAAGAAAGAGCATTACTTGGCAGGTTAGGCTGGGCATTAATGGCCAGGTAACGCTATGTCCTTTGGGGATTATTGTTGAAAAATAAAAAATAAATATCTCGGTTTATTATTTAATCGTACAAATAAGCTGTTTTGCTTTACTCTTTAACCCTGCCCCAATACCTTTATAACAACTAAAAACATACAAATTAGGTCTGCGCTATTTCTACTTTTGATTAAAAAAAATATATCCACATACACACACACACAGACACATGTAACCAAAACTGGTGCGCTCAGAAAGGACACAATCTCCTCCTAGGAAAGAAAGAGGGGGGTGGGGGGGGGGGGAGAAATAACAGTGTATCATTTTTTCATTTACAGAGAGAGCGAAGAGGGGAGAAAGAAGGCGAGAAAAAAGAGACGCGAGGGCGAGCGAAAAGAGGGGAGAACTAAAAAGGGGGAGAGAGGGCGGGTGACAGGGCCATGGGTGAAAGCGAGAGGGGTAAGAGACAGAGAGGGGTAAGAGAGAGAGAGAGAGATTCACAAATTTGTGGCACAACATACATGTAGAGTTCATCTGTGCTCCAGTTATCTTCCCATTGCTCTGCGCTTTCTTTCTCAGGCTCTCCTAATGGAATTGGTCTTTTCGTTCTCGACTACCTTCTTAACAAATAGATTTATTCAACTTTTGTGGTATCTGATGCATCTCAGTCTTGGGTAACCATATCCTCAGGGACTTTTCGTTTCCTTGCTTGTTTTTCTAGTGACAATCCGTGAACATCTTTTACTACTGAAGACTGTGCCTCTGTACAGCAATCTTCATCATCATCATATACAATCTGCCGTGGCCGTCTCTGCTTGCTCATAGGACTGGGCTCTTTGTTTACAATGACTGCAGTGCTGCTTTTTTCAGGCGAGTCACATTTAGCTACACCTTCACAGGTCTGTGAATCTGAAAACTTTAACAGAGTTTTCTCTTTTAAAAGCTTTATCTTCGGTTTTTTCATCCTTGTAGCATGGATTGGTTGATTGTCCTTTTTTTCTGAAATATATAAAAAAGAAAAAATCCTACCAGAGAGGATTGAAATCGGATATATAAACGTTGGGATAGAGTCTTCTGAAAATACACCAAACCATTCTCACATGCTAAATTGGGCCAAAGCTTTAAATGTACAATTAGAGCGAGATGAGCGGGAGGATATCTGGGAATCGGCAGCCAAAACTTCAATTTGCACAATAACAAAGGAAAACATTTCCAAGATTCTATTTCAGTGGTACCTAACTCCTAGTAGGCTGAGCCAGATCTTCTATGGGACGCCCGATCTATGTTGGAGAGGATGTGGTCTCAGGGGAGATATGGCAAATATATGGTGGACATGCCCAGTGATACAAAACTTTTGGGTGATGATCCAGAGTGTGGTGCTAGAGATAACGGAACGGAGGATTGCTCTGGACCCGCTGATCCTTGTACTGGCCAAACCAGTTAAAAATATCATGTCCCCCATGAAGAAACTGATCTCTTTCATTCTAAATGCTCTTTTGGTTCTAGGACTACCTTTTTTCCGTATAGATTTTTTCAACTTTTGTGGTATCTGATGCCTCTGAGTCTTGGGACTTTTCGTTTCCTTGCTTGTTTTTCTAGTGACAATCCCTGAACATCTTTTACAACTGACGGTTCCTCTGTACAGCAATCTTCATCATCATCATATACAATCTGCCGTGGCCGTCTCTGCTTGCTCATAGGACTGGGCTCTTTGTTTACAATGACTGCAGTGCTGCTTTTTTAGGCGAGTCACATTTAGCTACATCTTCACAGGTCTGTGAATCTGAAAACTTTAACAGAGTTTTCTCTTTTAAATGCTTTATCTTCTGGGTTTTTTCATCCTTGTAGCATGGATTGGTTGATTGTCCCTTTTTTCTAAAATATAAAAAAAAAAAAGAATACAAATTGGTACAATGGATTGCAAAATGTATGCCACCATCCTTAAACACTTATGCAATCCTGATTCTGCACCTATACAAACATTAAAATAGACTCGTTGCTCATTGTTCAGGTCACTAGCGCCGCTTCCCAACAAAGGGGATGGAAAAAATGCGAGCACAACGTGGGCTGGGGAGTGAGCCGATGCGGGCCATGGAAATTGGGCACCCAATTAGTGAGCAATGGGCAGGAGATATCAAGGGGTGGCGTCTGTAGGAGCAGGAGGGAGCAGGGCGGGGTACAGTTGGTAGAACAGAAGCTGATTTGGAGTGTGCCATTGGTAGAACGGTAAGTGGCCCAATGGTAATTTTTGGATTATAAACAAATACACATTTGTCAAAAATAGGAATGATCCCGTCAAGAAAGAGCATTACTTGGCAGGTTATAGGCTGGGCATTAATGGCCAGGTAACGCTATGTCCTTTGGGGATTATTGTTGAAAAATAAAAAATAAATATCTCGGTTTATTATTTAATCGTACAAATAAGCTGTTTTGCTTTACTCTTTAACCCTGCCCCAATACCTTTATAACAACTAAAAACATACAAATTAGGTCTGCGCTATTTCTACTTTTGATTAAAAAAAATATATCCACATACACACACACACAGACACATGTAACCAAAACTGGTGCGCTCAGAAAGGACACAATCTCCTCCTAGGAAAGAAAGAGGGGGGTGGGGGGGAGGGAGAAATAACAGTGTATCATTTTTTCATTTACAGAGAGAGCGAAAAGAGGGGAGAAAGGCGAGAAAAAAAGAGACGCGAGGGCGAGCGAAAAGAAAGAGGGGAGAACTAAAAAGGGGGAGAGAGGGCGGGTGACAGGGCCAAGGGTGAAAGCGAGAGGGGTAAGAGACAGAGAGGGGTAAGAGAGAGAGAGATTCACAAATTTGTGGCACAACATACATGTAGAGTTCATCTGTGCTCCAGTTATCTTCCCATTGCTCTGCGCTTTCTTTCTCAGGCTCTCCTAATGGAATTGGTCTTTTCGTTCTCGACTACCTTCTTAACGAATAGATTTATTCAACTTTTGTGGTATCTGATGCATCTCAGTCTTGGGTAACCATATCCTCAGGGACTTTTCGTTTCCTTGCTTGTTTTTCTAGTGACAATCCGTGAACATCTTTTACTACTGAAGACTGTGCCTCTGTACAGCAATCTTCATCATCATCATATACAATCTGCCGTGGCCGTCTCTGCTTGCTCATAGGACTGGGCTCTTTGTTTACACTGACTGCAGTGCTGCTTTTTTCAGGCGAGTCACATTTAGCTACACCTTCACAGGTCTGTGAATCTGAAAACTTTAACAGAGTTTTCTCTTTTAAAAGCTTTATCTTCTGTTTTTTCATCCTTGTAGCATGGATTGGTTGATTGTCCTTTTTTTCTGAAATATATAAAAAAGAAAAAATCCTACCAGAGAGGATTGAAATCGGATATATAAACGTTGGGATAGAGTCTTCTGAAAATACACCAAACCATTCTCACATGCTAAAATGGGCCAAAGCTTTAAATGTACAATTAGAGCGAGATGAGCGGGAGGATATCTGGGAATCGGCAGCCAAAACTTCAATTTGCACAATAACAAAGGAAAACATTTCCAAGATTCTATTTCAGTGGTACCTAACTCCTAGTAGGCTGAGCCAGATCTTCTATGGGACGCCCGATCTATGTTGGAGAGGATGTGGTCTCAGGGGAGATATGGCCCATATATGGTGGACATGCCCAGTGATACAAAACTTTTGGGTGATGATCCAGTGTGGTGCTAGAGATAACGGAACGGAGGATTGCTCTGGACCCGCTGATCCTTGTACTGGCCAAACCAGTTAAAAATATCATGTCCCCCATGAAGAAACTGATCTTTTTCATTCTAAATGCTCTTTTGGTTCTAGGACTACCTTTTTTCCGTATAGATTTTTTCAACTTTTGTGGTATCTGATGCCTCTCAGAGTCTTGGGTAGCCATCTCCTCAGGGACTTTTCGTTTCCTTGCTTGTTTTTCTAGTGACAATCCCTAAACATCTTTTACAACTTACGGTTCCTCTGTACAGCAATCTTCATCATCATCATATACAATCTGCCGTGGCCGTCTCTGCTTGCTCATAGGACTGGGCTCTTTGTTTACAATGACTGCAGTGCTGCTTTTTTCAGGCGAGTCACATTTAGCTACACCTTCACAGGTCTGTGAATCTGAAAACTTTAACAGAGTTTTCTCTTTTAAATGCTTTATCTTCTGGGTTTTTTCATCCTTGTAGCATGGATTGGTTGATTGTCCCTTTTTTCTAAAATATAAAAAAAAAAAAGAATACAAATTGGTACAACGGATTGCAAAATGTATGCCACCATCCTTAAACACTTATGCAATCCTGATTCTGCACCTATACAAACATTAAAATAGACTCGTTGCTCATTGTTCAGGTCACTAGCGCCGCTTCCCAACAAAGGGGATGGAAAAAATGCGAGCACAACGTGGCCTGGGGAGTGAGCCGATGCGGGCCATGGAAATTGGGCACCCAATTAGTGAGCAATGGGCAGGAGATATCAAGGGGTGGCGTCTGTAGGAGCAGGAGGGAGCAGGGCGGGGTACAGTTGGTAGAACAGAAGCTGATTTGGAGTGTGCCATTGGTAGAATGGTAAGTGGCCCAATGGTAATTTTTGGATTATAAACAAATACACATTTGTCTAAAATAGGAATGATCCCGTCAAGAAAGAGCATTACTTGGCAGGTTATAGGCTGGGCATTAATGGCCAGGTAACGCTATGTCCTTTGGGGATTATTGTTGAAAAATAAAAAATAAATATCTCGGTTTATTATTTAATCGTACAAATAAGCTGTTTTGCTTTACTCTTTAACCCTGCCCCAATACCTTTATAACAACTAAAAACATACAAATTAGGTCTGCGCTATTTCTACTTTTGATTAAAAAAAATATATCCACATACACACACACACAGACACATGTAACCAAAACTGGTGCGCTCAGAAAGGACACAATCTCCTCCTAGGAAAGAAAGAGGGGGGTGGGGGGGGGAGAAATAACAGTGTATCATTTTTTCATTTACAGAGAGCGAAAAGAGGGGAGAAAGAAGGCGAGAAAAAAGAGACGCGAGGGCGAGCGAAAAGAGGGGAGAACTAAAAAGGGGGAGAGAGGGCGGGTGACAGGGCCATGGGTGAAAGCGAGAGGGGTAAGAGACAGAGAGGGGTAAGAGAGAGAGAGAGAGATTCACAAATTTGTGGCACAACATACATGTAGAGTTCATCTGTGCTCCAGTTATCTTCCCATTGCTCTGCGCTTTCTTTCTCAGGCTCTCCTAATGGAATTGGTCTTTTCGTTCTCGACTACCTTCTTAACAAATAGATTTATTCAACTTTTGTGGTATCTGATGCATCTCAGTCTTGGGTAACCATATCCTCAGGGACTTTTCGTTTCCTTGCTTGTTTTTCTAGTGACAATCCGTGAACATCTTTTACTACTGAAGACTGTGCCTCTGTACAGCAATCTTCATCATCATCATATACAATCTGCCGTGGCCGTCTCTGCTTGCTCATAGGACTGGGCTCTTTGTTTACAATGACTGCAGTGCTGCTTTTTTCAGGCGAGTCACATTTAGCTACACCTTCACAGGTCTGTGAATCTGAAAACTTTAACAGAGTTTTCTCTTTTAAAAGCTTTATCTTCGGTTTTTTCATCCTTGTAGCATGGATTGGTTGATTGTCCTTTTTTTCTGAAATATATAAAAAAGAAAAAATCCTACCAGAGAGGATTGAAATCGGATATATAAACGTTGGGATAGAGTCTTCTGAAAATACACCAAACCATTCTCACATGCTAAAATGGGCCAAAGCTTTAAATGTACAATTAGAGCGAGATGAGCGGGAGGATATCTGGGAATCGGCAGCCAAAACTTCAATTTGCACAATAACAAAGGAAAACATTTCCAAGATTCTATTTCAGTGGTACCTAACTCCTAGTAGGCTGAGCCAGATCTTCTATGGGACGCCCGATCTATGTTGGAGAGGATGTGGTCTCAGGGGAGATATGGCCCATATATGGTGGACATGCCCAGTGATACAAAACTTTTGGGTGATGATCCAGAGTGTGGTGCTAGAGATAACGGAACGGAGGATTGCTCTGGACCCGCTGATCCTTGTACTGGCCAAACCAGTTAAAAATATCATGTCCCCCATGAAGAAACTGATCTCTTTCATTCTAAATGCTCTTTTGGTTCTAGGACTACCTTTTTTCCGTATAGATTTTTTCAACTTTTGTGGTATCTGATGCCTCTCAGAGTCTTGGGACTTTTCGTTTCCTTGCTTGTTTTTCTAGTGACAATCCCTGAACATCTTTTACAACTGACGGTTCCTCTGTACAGCAATCTTCATCATCATCATATACAATCTGCCGTGGCCGTCTCTGCTTGCTCATAGGACTGGGCTCTTTGTTTACAATGACTGCAGTGCTGCTTTTTTCAGGCGAGTCACATTTAGCTACATCTTCACAGGTCTGTGAATCTGAAAACTTTAACAGAGTTTTCTCTTTTAAATGCTTTATCTTCTGGGTTTTTTCATCCTTGTAGCATGGATTGGTTGATTGTCCCTTTTTTCTAAAATATAAAAAAAAAAAAGAATACAAATTGGTACAATGGATTGCAAAATGTATGCCACCATCCTTAAACACTTATGCAATCCTGATTCTGCACCTATACAAACATTAAAATAGACTCGTTGCTCATTGTTCAGGTCACTAGCGCCGCTTCCCAACAAAGGGGATGGAAAAAATGCGAGCACAACGTGGGCTGGGGAGTGAGCCGATGCGGGCCATGGAAATTGGGCACCCAATTAGTGAGCAATGGGCAGGAGATATCAAGGGGTGGCGTCTGTAGGAGCAGGAGGGAGCAGGGCGGGGTACAGTTGGTAGAACAGAAGCTGATTTGGAGTGTGCCATTGGTAGAACGGTAAGTGGCCCAATGGTAATTTTTGGATTATAAACAAATACACATTTGTCAAAAATAGGAATGATCCCGTCAAGAAAGAGCATTACTTGGCAGGTTATAGGCTGGGCATTAATGGCCAGGTAACGCTATGTCCTTTGGGGATTATTGTTGAAAAATAAAAAATAAATATCTCGGTTTATTATTTAATCGTACAAATAAGCTGTTTTGCTTTACTCTTTAACCCTGCCCCAATACCTTTATAACAACTAAAAACATACAAATTAGGTCTGCGCTATTTCTACTTTTGATTAAAAAAAATATATCCACATACACACACACACAGACACATGTAACCAAAACTGGTGCGCTCAGAAAGGACACAATCTCCTCCTAGGAAAGAAAGAGGGGGGTGGGGGGGAGGGAGAAATAACAGTGTATCATTTTTTCATTTACAGAGAGAGCGAAAAGAGGGGAGAAAGGCGAGAAAAAAAGAGACGCGAGGGCGAGCGAAAAGAAAGAGGGGAGAACTAAAAAGGGGGAGAGAGGGCGGGTGACAGGGCCAAGGGTGAAAGCGAGAGGGGTAAGAGACAGAGAGGGGTAAGAGAGAGAGAGATTCACAAATTTGTGGCACAACATACATGTAGAGTTCATCTGTGCTCCAGTTATCTTCCCATTGCTCTGCGCTTTCTTTCTCAGGCTCTCCTAATGGAATTGGTCTTTTCGTTCTCGACTACCTTCTTAACGAATAGATTTATTCAACTTTTGTGGTATCTGATGCATCTCAGTCTTGGGTAACCATATCCTCAGGGACTTTTCGTTTCCTTGCTTGTTTTTCTAGTGACAATCCGTGAACATCTTTTACTACTGAAGACTGTGCCTCTGTACAGCAATCTTCATCATCATCATATACAATCTGCCGTGGCCGTCTCTGCTTGCTCATAGGACTGGGCTCTTTGTTTACACTGACTGCAGTGCTGCTTTTTTCAGGCGAGTCACATTTAGCTACACCTTCACAGGTCTGTGAATCTGAAAACTTTAACAGAGTTTTCTCTTTTAAAAGCTTTATCTTCTGTTTTTTCATCCTTGTAGCATGGATTGGTTGATTGTCCTTTTTTTCTGAAATATATAAAAAAGAAAAAATCCTACCAGAGAGGATTGAAATCGGATATATAAACGTTGGGATAGAGTCTTCTGAAAATACACCAAACCATTCTCACATGCTAAAATGGGCCAAAGCTTTAAATGTACAATTAGAGCGAGATGAGCGGGAGGATATCTGGGAATCGGCAGCCAAAACTTCAATTTGCACAATAACAAAGGAAAACATTTCCAAGATTCTATTTCAGTGGTACCTAACTCCTAGTAGGCTGAGCCAGATCTTCTATGGGACGCCCGATCTATGTTGGAGAGGATGTGGTCTCAGGGGAGATATGGCCCATATATGGTGGACATGCCCAGTGATACAAAACTTTTGGGTGATGATCCAGTGTGGTGCTAGAGATAACGGAACGGAGGATTGCTCTGGACCCGCTGATCCTTGTACTGGCCAAACCAGTTAAAAATATCATGTCCCCCATGAAGAAACTGATCTTTTTCATTCTAAATGCTCTTTTGGTTCTAGGACTACCTTTTTTCCGTATAGATTTTTTCAACTTTTGTGGTATCTGATGCCTCTCAGAGTCTTGGGACTTTTCGTTTCCTTGCTTGTTTTTCTAGTGACAATCCCTGAACATCTTTTACAACTGACGGTTCCTCTGTACAGCAATCTTCATCATCATCATATACAATCTGCCGTGGCCGTCTCTGCTTGCTCATAGGACTGGGCTCTTTGTTTACAATGACTGCAGTGCTGCTTTTTTCAGGCGAGTCACATTTAGCTACACCTTCACAGGTCTGTGAATCTGAAAACTTTAACAGAGTTTTCTCTTTTAAATGCTTTATCTTCTGGGTTTTTTCATCCTTGTAGCATGGATTGGTTGATTGTCCCTTTTTTCTAAAATATAAAAAAAAAAAAGAATACAAATTGGTACAACGGATTGCAAAATGTATGCCACCATCCTTAAACACTTATGCAATCCTGATTCTGCACCTATACAAACATTAAAATAGACTCGTTGCTCATTGTTCAGGTCACTAGCGCCGCTTCCCAACAAAGGGGATGGAAAAAATGCGAGCACAACGTGGCCTGGGGAGTGAGCCGATGCGGGCCATGGAAATTGGGCACCCAATTAGTGAGCAATGGGCAGGAGATATCAAGGGGTGGCGTCTGTAGGAGCAGGAGGGAGCAGGGCGGGGTACAGTTGGTAGAACAGAAGCTGATTTGGAGTGTGCCATTGGTAGAATGGTAAGTGGCCCAATGGTAATTTTTGGATTATAAACAAATACACATTTGTCTAAAATAGGAATGATCCCGTCAAGAAAGAGCATTACTTGGCAGGTTAGGCTGGGCATTAATGGCCAGGTAACGCTATGTCCTTTGGGGATTATTGTTGAAAAATAAAAAATAAATATCTCGGTTTATTATTTAATCGTACAAATAAGCTGTTTTGCTTTACTCTTTAACCCTGCCCCAATACCTTTATAACAACTAAAAACATACAAATTAGGTCTGCGCTATTTCTACTTTTGATTAAAAAAAATATATCCACATACACACACACACAGACACATGTAACCAAAACTGGTGCGCTCAGAAAGGACACAATCTCCTCCTAGGAAAGAAAGAGGGGGGTGGGGGGGGGGGGGAGAAATAACAGTGTATCATTTTTTCATTTACAGAGAGAGCGAAGAGGGGAGAAAGAAGGCGAGAAAAAAGAGACGCGAGGGCGAGCGAAAAGAGGGGAGAACTAAAAAGGGGGAGAGAGGGCGGGTGACAGGGCCATGGGTGAAAGCGAGAGGGGTAAGAGACAGAGAGGGGTAAGAGAGAGAGAGAGAGATTCACAAATTTGTGGCACAACATACATGTAGAGTTCATCTGTGCTCCAGTTATCTTCCCATTGCTCTGCGCTTTCTTTCTCAGGCTCTCCTAATGGAATTGGTCTTTTCGTTCTCGACTACCTTCTTAACAAATAGATTTATTCAACTTTTGTGGTATCTGATGCATCTCAGTCTTGGGTAACCATATCCTCAGGGACTTTTCGTTTCCTTGCTTGTTTTTCTAGTGACAATCCGTGAACATCTTTTACTACTGAAGACTGTGCCTCTGTACAGCAATCTTCATCATCATCATATACAATCTGCCGTGGCCGTCTCTGCTTGCTCATAGGACTGGGCTCTTTGTTTACAATGACTGCAGTGCTACTTTTTTCAGGCGAGTCACATTTAGCTACACCTTCACAGGTCTGTGAATCTGAAAACTTTAACAGAGTTTTCTCTTTTAAAAGCTTTATCTTCTGTTTTTTCATCCTTGTAGCATGGATTGGTTGATTGTCCTTTTTTTCTGAAATATATAAAAAAGAAAAAATCCTACCAGAGAGGATTGAAATCGGATATATAAACGTTGGGATAGAGTCTTCTGAAAATACACCAAACCATTCTCACATGCTAAAATGGGCCAAAGCTTTAAATGTACAATTAGAGCGAGATGAGTGGGAGGATATCTGGGAATCGGCAGCCAAAACTTCAATTTGCACAATAACAAAGGAAAACATTTCCAAGATTCTATTTCAGTGGTACCTAACTCCTAGTAGGCTGAGCCAGATCTTCTATGGGACGCCCGATCTATGTTGGAGAGGATGTGGTCTCAGGGGAGATATGGCCCATATATGGTGGACATGCCCAGTGATACAAAACTTTTGGGTGATGATCCAGTGTGGTGCTAGAGATAACGGAACGGAGGATTGCTCTGGACCCGCTGATCCTTGTACTGGCCAAACCAGTTAAAAATATCATGTCCCCCATGAAGAAACTGATCTTTTTCATTCTAAATGCTCTTTTGGTTCTAGGACTACCTTTTTTCCGTATAGATTTTTTCAACTTTTGTGGTATCTGATGCCTCTCAGAGTCTTGGGTAGCCATCTCCTCAGGGACTTTTCGTTTCCTTGCTTGTTTTTCTAGTGACAATCCCTAAACATCTTTTACAACTTACGGTTCCTCTGTACAGCAATCTTCATCATCATCATATACAATCTGCCGTGGCCGTCTCTGCTTGCTCATAGGACTGGGCTCTTTGTTTACAATGACTGCAGTGCTGCTTTTTTCAGGCGAGTCACATTTAGCTACACCTTCACAGGTCTGTGAATCTGAAAACTTTAACAGAGTTTTCTCTTTTAAATGCTTTATCTTCTGGGTTTTTTCATCCTTGTAGCATGGATTGGTTGATTGTCCCTTTTTTCTAAAATATAAAAAAAAAAAAAGAATACAAATTGGTACAACGGATTGCAAAATGTATGCCACCATCCTTAAACACTTATGCAATCCTGATTCTGCACCTATACAAACATTAAAATAGACTCGTTGCTCATTGTTCAGGTCACTAGCGCCGCTTCCCAACAAAGGGGATGGAAAAAATGCGAGCACAACGTGGCCTGGGGAGTGAGCCGATGCGGGCCATGGAAATTGGGCACCCAATTAGTGAGCAATGGGCAGGAGATATCAAGGGGTGGCGTCTGTAGGAGCAGGAGGGAGCAGGGCGGGGTACAGTTGGTAGAACAGAAGCTGATTTGGAGTGTGCCATTGGTAGAATGGTAAGTGGCCCAATGGTAATTTTTGGATTATAAACAAATACACATTTGTCTAAAATAGGAATGATCCCGTCAAGAAAGAGCATTACTTGGCAGGTTATAGGCTGGGCATTAATGGCCAGGTAACGCTATGTCCTTTGGGGATTATTGTTGAAAAATAAAAAATAAATATCTCGGTTTATTATTTAATCGTACAAATAAGCTGTTTTGCTTTACTCTTTAACCCTGCCCCAATACCTTTATAACAACTAAAAACATACAAATTAGGTCTGCGCTATTTCTACTTTTGATTAAAAAAATATATCCACATACACACACACACAGACACATGTAACCAAAACTGGTGCGCTCAGAAAGGACACAATCTCCTCCTAGGAAAGAAAGAGGGGGGTGGGGGGGGGAGAAATAACAGTGTATCATTTTTTCATTTACAGAGAGAGCGAAAAGAGGGGAGAAAGAAGGCGAGAAAAAAGAGACGCGAGGGCGAGCGAAAAGAGGGGAGAACTAAAAAGGGGGAGAGAGGGCGGGTGACAGGGCCATGGGTGAAAGCGAGAGGGGTAAGAGACAGAGAGGGGTAAGAGAGAGAGAGAGAGATTCACAAATTTGTGGCACAACATACATGTAGAGTTCATCTGTGCTCCAGTTATCTTCCCATTGCTCTGCGCTTTCTTTCTCAGGCTCTCCTAATGGAATTGGTCTTTTCGTTCTCGACTATCTTCTTAACAAATAGATTTATTCAACTTTTGTGGTATCTGATGCATCTCAGTCTTGGGTAACCATATCCTCAGGGACTTTTCGTTTCCTTGCTTGTTTTTCTAGTGACAATCCGTGAACATCTTTTACTACTGAAGACTGTGCCTCTGTACAGCAATCTTCATCATCATCATATACAATATGCCGTGGCCGTCTCTGCTTGCTCATAGGACTGGGCTCTTTGTTTACAATGACTGCAGTGCTGCTTTTTTCAGGCGAGTCACATTTAGCTACACCTTCACAGGTCTGTGAATCTGAAAACTTTAACAGAGTTTTCTCTTTTAAAAGCTTTATCTTCGGTTTTTTCATCCTTGTAGCATGGATTGGTTGATTGTCCTTTTTTTCTGAAATATATAAAAAAGAAAAAATCCTACCAGAGAGGATTGAAATCGGATATATAAACGTTGGGATAGAGTCTTCTGAAAATACACCAAACCATTCTCACATGCTAAATTGGGCCAAAGCTTTAAATGTACAATTAGAGCGAGATGAGCGGGAGGATATCTGGGAATCGGCAGCCAAAACTTCAATTTGCACAATAACAAAGGAAAACATTTCCAAGATTCTATTTCAGTGGTACCTAACTCCTAGTAGGCTGAGCCAGATCTTCTATGGGACGCCCGATCTATGTTGGAGAGGATGTGGTCTCAGGGGAGATATGGCAAATATATGGTGGACATGCCCAGTGATACAAAACTTTTGGGTGATGATCCAGAGTGTGGTGCTAGAGATAACGGAACGGAGGATTGCTCTGGACCCGCTGATCCTTGTACTGGCCAAACCAGTTAAAAATATCATGTCCCCCATGAAGAAACTGATCTCTTTCATTCTAAATGCTCTTTTGGTTCTAGGACTACCTTTTTTCCGTATAGATTTTTTCAACTTTTGTGGTATCTGATGCCTCTGAGTCTTGGGACTTTTCGTTTCCTTGCTTGTTTTTCTAGTGACAATCCCTGAACATCTTTTACAACTGACGGTTCCTCTGTACAGCAATCTTCATCATCATCATATACAATCTGCCGTGGCCGTCTCTGCTTGCTCATAGGACTGGGCTCTTTGTTTACAATGACTGCAGTGCTGCTTTTTTCAGGCGAGTCACATTTAGCTACATCTTCACAGGTCTGTGAATCTGAAAACTTTAACAGAGTTTTCTCTTTTAAATGCTTTATCTTCTGGGTTTTTTCATCCTTGTAGCATGGATTGGTTGATTGTCCCTTTTTTCTAAAATATAAAAAAAAAAAAGAATACAAATTGGTACAATGGATTGCAAAATGTATGCCACCATCCTTAAACACTTATGCAATCCTGATTCTGCACCTATACAAACATTAAAATAGACTCGTTGCTCATTGTTCAGGTCACTAGCGCCGCTTCCCAACAAAGGGGATGGAAAAAATGCGAGCACAACGTGGGCTGGGGAGTGAGCCGATGCGGGCCATGGAAATTGGGCACCCAATTAGTGAGCAATGGGCAGGAGATATCAAGGGGTGGCGTCTGTAGGAGCAGGAGGGAGCAGGGCGGGGTACAGTTGGTAGAACAGAAGCTGATTTGGAGTGTGCCATTGGTAGAACGGTAAGTGGCCCAATGGTAATTTTTGGATTATAAACAAATACACATTTGTCAAAAATAGGAATGATCCCGTCAAGAAAGAGCATTACTTGGCAGGTTATAGGCTGGGCATTAATGGCCAGGTAACGCTATGTCCTTTGGGGATTATTGTTTAAAAATAAAAAATAAATATCTCGGTTTATTATTTAATCGTACAAATAAGCTGTTTTGCTTTACTCTTTAACCCTGCCCCAATACCTTTATAACAACTAAAAACATACAAATTAGGTCTGCGCTATTTCTACTTTTGATTAAAAAAAATATATCCACATACACACACACACAGACACATGTAACCAAAACTGGTGCGCTCAGAAAGGACACAATCTCCTCCTAGGAAAGAAAGAGGGGGGTGGGGGGGGAGGGAGAAATAACAGTGTATCATTTTTTCATTTACAGAGAGAGCGAAAAGAGGGGAGAAAGGCGAGAAAAAAAGAGACGCGAGGGCGAGCGAAAAGAAAGAGGGGAGAACTAAAAAGGGGGAGAGAGGGCGGGTGACAGGGCCAAGGGTGAAAGCGAGAGGGGTAAGAGACAGAGAGGGGTAAGAGAGAGAGAGATTCACAAATTTGTGGCACAACATACATGTAGAGTTCATCTGTGCTCCAGTTATCTTCCCATTGCTCTGCGCTTTCTTTCTCAGGCTCTCCTAATGGAATTGGTCTTTTCGTTCTCGACTACCTTCTTAACGAATAGATTTATTCAACTTTTGTGGTATCTGATGCATCTCAGTCTTGGGTAACCATATCCTCAGGGACTTTTCGTTTCCTTGCTTGTTTTTCTAGTGACAATCCGTGAACATCTTTTACTACTGAAGACTGTGCCTCTGTACAGCAATCTTCATCATCATCATATACAATCTGCCGTGGCCGTCTCTGCTTGCTCATAGGACTGGGCTCTTTGTTTACACTGACTGCAGTGCTGCTTTTTTCAGGCGAGTCACATTTAGCTACACCTTCACAGGTCTGTGAATCTGAAAACTTTAACAGAGTTTTCTCTTTTAAAAGCTTTATCTTCTGTTTTTTCATCCTTGTAGCATGGATTGGTTGATTGTCCTTTTTTTCTGAAATATATAAAAAAGAAAAAATCCTAACAGAGAGGATTGAAATCGGATATATAAACGTTGGGATAGAGTCTTCTGAAAATACACCAAACCATTCTCACATGCTAAAATGGGCCAAAGCTTTAAATGTACAATTAGAGCGAGATGAGCGGGAGGATATCTGGGAATCGGCAGCCAAAACTTCAATTTGCACAATAACAAAGGAAAACATTTCCAAGATTCTATTTCAGTGGTACCTAACTCCTAGTAGGCTGAGCCAGATCTTCTATGGGACGCCCGATCTATGTTGGAGAGGATGTGGTCTCAGGGGAGATATGGCCCATATATGGTGGACATGCCCAGTGATACAAAACTTTTGGGTGATGATCCAGAGTGTGGTGCTAGAGATAACGGAACGGAGGATTGCTCTGGACCCGCTGATCCTTGTACTGGCCAAACCAGTTAAAAATATCATGTCCCCCATGAAGAAACTGATCTCTTTCATTCTAAATGCTCTTTTGGTTCTAGGACTACCTTTTTTCCGTATAGATTTTTTCAACTTTTGTGGTATCTGATGCCTCTCAGAGTCTTGGGACTTTTCGTTTCCTTGCTTGTTTTTCTAGTGACAATCCCTGAACATCTTTTACAACTGACGGTTCCTCTGTACAGCAATCTTCATCATCATCATATACAATCTGCCGTGGCCGTCTCTGCTTGCTCATAGGACTGGGCTCTTTGTTTACAATGACTGCAGTGCTGCTTTTTTCAGGCGAGTCACATTTAGCTACACCTTCACAGGTCTGTGAATCTGAAAACTTTAACAGAGTTTTCTCTTTTAAATGCTTTATCTTCTGGGTTTTTTCATCCTTGTAGCATGGATTGGTTGATTGTCCCTTTTTTTCTGAAATATATAAAAAAGAAAAAATCCTACCAGAGAGGATTGAAATCGGATATATAAACGTTGGGATAGAGTCTTCTGAAAATACACCAAACCATTCTCACATGCTAAAATGGGCCAAAGCTTTAAATGTACAATTAGAGCGAGATGAGTGGGAGGATATCTGGGAATCGGCAGCCAAAACTTCAATTTGCACAATAACAAAGGAAAACATTTCCAAGATTCTATTTCAGTGGTACCTAACTCCTAGTAGGCTGAGCCAGATCTTCTATGGGACGCCCGATCTATGTTGGAGAGGATGTGGTCTCAGGGGAGATATGGCCCATATATGGTGGACATGCCCAGTGATACAAAACTTTTGGGTGATGATCCAGTGTGGTGCTAGAGATAACGGAACGGAGGATTGCTCTGGACCCGCTGATCCTTGTACTGGCCAAACCAGTTAAAAATATCATGTCCCCCATGAAGAAACTGATCTTTTTCATTCTAAATGCTCTTTTGGTTCTAGGACTACCTTTTTTCCGTATAGATTTTTTCAACTTTTGTGGTATCTGATGCCTCTCAGAGTCTTGGGTAGCCATCTCCTCAGGGACTTTTCGTTTCCTTGCTTGTTTTTCTAGTGACAATCCCTAAACATCTTTTACAACTTACGGTTCCTCTGTACAGCAATCTTCATCATCATCATATACAATCTGCCGTGGCCGTCTCTGCTTGCTCATAGGACTGGGCTCTTTGTTTACAATGACTGCAGTGCTGCTTTTTTCAGGCGAGTCACATTTAGCTACACCTTCACAGGTCTGTGAATCTGAAAACTTTAACAGAGTTTTCTCTTTTAAATGCTTTATCTTCTGGGTTTTTTCATCCTTGTAGCATGGATTGGTTGATTGTCCCTTTTTTCTAAAATATAAAAAAAAAAAAAGAATACAAATTGGTACAACGGATTGCAAAATGTATGCCACCATCCTTAAACACTTATGCAATCCTGATTCTGCACCTATACAAACATTAAAATAGACTCGTTGCTCATTGTTCAGGTCACTAGCGCCGCTTCCCAACAAAGGGGATGGAAAAAATGCGAGCACAACGTGGCCTGGGGAGTGAGCCGATGCGGGCCATGGAAATTGGGCACCCAATTAGTGAGCAATGGGCAGGAGATATCAAGGGGTGGCGTCTGTAGGAGCAGGAGGGAGCAGGGCGGGGTACAGTTGGTAGAACAGAAGCTGATTTGGAGTGTGCCATTGGTAGAATGGTAAGTGGCCCAATGGTAATTTTTGGATTATAAACAAATACACATTTGTCTAAAATAGGAATGATCCCGTCAAGAAAGAGCATTACTTGGCAGGTTATAGGCTGGGCATTAATGGCCAGGTAACGCTATGTCCTTTGGGGATTATTGTTGAAAAATAAAAAATAAATATCTCGGTTTATTATTTAATCGTACAAATAAGCTGTTTTGCTTTACTCTTTAACCCTGCCCCAATACCTTTATAACAACTAAAAACATACAAATTAGGTCTGCGCTATTTCTACTTTTGATTAAAAAAATATATCCACATACACACACACACAGACACATGTAACCAAAACTGGTGCGCTCAGAAAGGACACAATCTCCTCCTAGGAAAGAAAGAGGGGGGTGGGGGGGGGAGAAATAACAGTGTATCATTTTTTCATTTACAGAGAGAGCGAAAAGAGGGGAGAAAGAAGGCGAGAAAAAAGAGACGCGAGGGCGAGCGAAAAGAGGGGAGAACTAAAAAGGGGGAGAGAGGGCGGGTGACAGGGCCATGGGTGAAAGCGAGAGGGGTAAGAGACAGAGAGGGGTAAGAGAGAGAGAGAGAGATTCACAAATTTGTGGCACAACATACATGTAGAGTTCATCTGTGCTCCAGTTATCTTCCCATTGCTCTGCGCTTTCTTTCTCAGGCTCTCCTAATGGAATTGGTCTTTTCGTTCTCGACTATCTTCTTAACAAATAGATTTATTCAACTTTTGTGGTATCTGATGCATCTCAGTCTTGGGTAACCATATCCTCAGGGACTTTTCGTTTCCTTGCTTGTTTTTCTAGTGACAATCCGTGAACATCTTTTACTACTGAAGACTGTGCCTCTGTACAGCAATCTTCATCATCATCATATACAATATGCCGTGGCCGTCTCTGCTTGCTCATAGGACTGGGCTCTTTGTTTACAATGACTGCAGTGCTGCTTTTTTCAGGCGAGTCACATTTAGCTACACCTTCACAGGTCTGTGAATCTGAAAACTTTAACAGAGTTTTCTCTTTTAAAAGCTTTATCTTCGGTTTTTTCATCCTTGTAGCATGGATTGGTTGATTGTCCTTTTTTTCTGAAATATATAAAAAAGAAAAAATCCTACCAGAGAGGATTGAAATCGGATATATAAACGTTGGGATAGAGTCTTCTGAAAATACACCAAACCATTCTCACATGCTAAATTGGGCCAAAGCTTTAAATGTACAATTAGAGCGAGATGAGCGGGAGGATATCTGGGAATCGGCAGCCAAAACTTCAATTTGCACAATAACAAAGGAAAACATTTCCAAGATTCTATTTCAGTGGTACCTAACTCCTAGTAGGCTGAGCCAGATCTTCTATGGGACGCCCGATCTATGTTGGAGAGGATGTGGTCTCAGGGGAGATATGGCAAATATATGGTGGACATGCCCAGTGATACAAAACTTTTGGGTGATGATCCAGAGTGTGGTGCTAGAGATAACGGAACGGAGGATTGCTCTGGACCCGCTGATCCTTGTACTGGCCAAACCAGTTAAAAATATCATGTCCCCCATGAAGAAACTGATCTCTTTCATTCTAAATGCTCTTTTGGTTCTAGGACTACCTTTTTTCCGTATAGATTTTTTCAACTTTTGTGGTATCTGATGCCTCTGAGTCTTGGGACTTTTCGTTTCCTTGCTTGTTTTTCTAGTGACAATCCCTGAACATCTTTTACAACTGACGGTTCCTCTGTACAGCAATCTTCATCATCATCATATACAATCTGCCGTGGCCGTCTCTGCTTGCTCATAGGACTGGGCTCTTTGTTTACAATGACTGCAGTGCTGCTTTTTTCAGGCGAGTCACATTTAGCTACATCTTCACAGGTCTGTGAATCTGAAAACTTTAACAGAGTTTTCTCTTTTAAATGCTTTATCTTCTGGGTTTTTTCATCCTTGTAGCATGGATTGGTTGATTGTCCCTTTTTTCTAAAATATAAAAAAAAAAAAGAATACAAATTGGTACAATGGATTGCAAAATGTATGCCACCATCCTTAAACACTTATGCAATCCTGATTCTGCACCTATACAAACATTAAAATAGACTCGTTGCTCATTGTTCAGGTCACTAGCGCCGCTTCCCAACAAAGGGGATGGAAAAAATGCGAGCACAACGTGGGCTGGGGAGTGAGCCGATGCGGGCCATGGAAATTGGGCACCCAATTAGTGAGCAATGGGCAGGAGATATCAAGGGGTGGCGTCTGTAGGAGCAGGAGGGAGCAGGGCGGGGTACAGTTGGTAGAACAGAAGCTGATTTGGAGTGTGCCATTGGTAGAACGGTAAGTGGCCCAATGGTAATTTTTGGATTATAAACAAATACACATTTGTCAAAAATAGGAATGATCCCGTCAAGAAAGAGCATTACTTGGCAGGTTATAGGCTGGGCATTAATGGCCAGGTAACGCTATGTCCTTTGGGGATTATTGTTTAAAAATAAAAAATAAATATCTCGGTTTATTATTTAATCGTACAAATAAGCTGTTTTGCTTTACTCTTTAACCCTGCCCCAATACCTTTATAACAACTAAAAACATACAAATTAGGTCTGCGCTATTTCTACTTTTGATTAAAAAAAATATATCCACATACACACACACACAGACACATGTAACCAAAACTGGTGCGCTCAGAAAGGACACAATCTCCTCCTAGGAAAGAAAGAGGGGGGTGGGGGGGGAGGGAGAAATAACAGTGTATCATTTTTTCATTTACAGAGAGAGCGAAAAGAGGGGAGAAAGGCGAGAAAAAAAGAGACGCGAGGGCGAGCGAAAAGAAAGAGGGGAGAACTAAAAAGGGGGAGAGAGGGCGGGTGACAGGGCCAAGGGTGAAAGCGAGAGGGGTAAGAGACAGAGAGGGGTAAGAGAGAGAGAGATTCACAAATTTGTGGCACAACATACATGTAGAGTTCATCTGTGCTCCAGTTATCTTCCCATTGCTCTGCGCTTTCTTTCTCAGGCTCTCCTAATGGAATTGGTCTTTTCGTTCTCGACTACCTTCTTAACGAATAGATTTATTCAACTTTTGTGGTATCTGATGCATCTCAGTCTTGGGTAACCATATCCTCAGGGACTTTTCGTTTCCTTGCTTGTTTTTCTAGTGACAATCCGTGAACATCTTTTACTACTGAAGACTGTGCCTCTGTACAGCAATCTTCATCATCATCATATACAATCTGCCGTGGCCGTCTCTGCTTGCTCATAGGACTGGGCTCTTTGTTTACACTGACTGCAGTGCTGCTTTTTTCAGGCGAGTCACATTTAGCTACACCTTCACAGGTCTGTGAATCTGAAAACTTTAACAGAGTTTTCTCTTTTAAAAGCTTTATCTTCGGTTTTTTCATCCTTGTAGCATGGATTGGTTGATTGTCCTTTTTTTCTGAAATATATAAAAAAGAAAAAATCCTACCAGAGAGGATTGAAATCGGATATATAAACGTTGGGATAGAGTCTTCTGAAAATACACCAAACCATTCTCACATGCTAAAATGGGCCAAAGCTTTAAATGTACAATTAGAGCGAGATGAGCGGGAGGATATCTGGGAATCGGCAGCCAAAACTTCAATTTGCACAATAACAAAGGAAAACATTTCCAAGATTCTATTTCAGTGGTACCTAACTCCTAGTAGGCTGAGCCAGATCTTCTATGGGACGCCCGATCTATGTTGGAGAGGATGTGGTCTCAGGGGAGATATGGCCCATATATGGTGGACATGCCCAGTGATACAAAACTTTTGGGTGATGATCCAGAGTGTGGTGCTAGAGATAACGGAACGGAGGATTGCTCTGGACCCGCTGATCCTTGTACTGGCCAAACCAGTTAAAAATATCATGTCCCCCATGAAGAAACTGATCTCTTTCATTCTAAATGCTCTTTTGGTTCTAGGACTACCTTTTTTCCGTATAGATTTTTTCAACTTTTGTGGTATCTGATGCCTCTCAGAGTCTTGGGACTTTTCGTTTCCTTGCTTGTTTTTCTAGTGACAATCCCTGAACATCTTTTACAACTGACGGTTCCTCTGTACAGCAATCTTCATCATCATCATATACAATCTGCCGTGGCCGTCTCTGCTTGCTCATAGGACTGGGCTCTTTGTTTACAATGACTGCAGTGCTGCTTTTTTCAGGCGAGTCACATTTAGCTACACCTTCACAGGTCTGTGAATCTGAAAACTTTAACAGAGTTTTCTCTTTTAAATGCTTTATCTTCTGGGTTTTTTCATCCTTGTAGCATGGATTGGTTGATTGTCCCTTTTTTCTAAAATATAAAAAAAAAAAAGAATACAAATTGGTACAACGGATTGCAAAATGTATGCCACCATCCTTAAACACTTATGCAATCCTGATTCTGCACCTATACAAACATTAAAATAGACTCGTTGCTCATTGTTCAGGTCACTAGCGCCGCTTCCCAACAAAGGGGATGGAAAAAATGCGAGCACAACGTGGCCTGGGGAGTGAGCCGATGCGGGCCATGGAAATTGGGCACCCAATTAGTGAGCAATGGGCAGGAGATATCAAGGGGTGGCGTCTGTAGGAGCAGGAGGGAGCAGGGCGGGGTACAGTTTGTAGAACAGAAGCTGATTTGGAGTGTGCCATTGGTAGAATGGTAAGTGGCCCAATGGTAATTTTTGGATTATAAACAAATACACATTTGTCTAAAATAGGAATGATCCCGTCAAGAAAGAGCATTACTTGGCAGGTTAGGCTGGGCATTAATGGCCAGGTAACGCTATGTCCTTTGGGGATTATTGTTGAAAAATAAAAAATAAATATCTCGGTTTATTATTTAATCGTACAAATAAGCTGTTTTGCTTTACTCTTTAACCCTGCCCCAATACCTTTATAACAACTAAAAACATACAAATTAGGTCTGCGCTATTTCTACTTTTGATTAAAAAAAATATATCCACATACACACACACACAGACACATGTAACCAAAACTGGTGCGCTCAGAAAGGACACAATCTCCTCCTAGGAAAGAAAGAGGGGGGTGGGGGGGGGGGGAGAAATAACAGTGTATCATTTTTTCATTTACAGAGAGAGCGAAGAGGGGAGAAAGAAGGCGAGAAAAAAGAGACGCGAGGGCGAGCGAAAAGAGGGGAGAACTAAAAAGGGGGAGAGAGGGCGGGTGACAGGGCCATGGGTGAAAGCGAGAGGGGTAAGAGACAGAGAGGGGTAAGAGAGAGAGAGAGAGATTCACAAATTTGTGGCACAACATACATGTAGAGTTCATCTGTGCTCGTTATCTTCCCATTGCTCTGCGCTTTCTTTCTCAGGCTCTCCTAATGGAATTGGTCTTTTCGTTCTCGACTACCTTCTTAACAAATAGATTTATTCAACTTTTGTGGTATCTGATGCATCTCAGTCTTGGGTAACCATATCCTCAGGGACTTTTCGTTTCCTTGCTTGTTTTTCTAGTGACAATCCGTGAACATCTTTTACTACTGAAGACTGTGCCTCTGTACAGCAATCTTCATCATCATCATATACAATCTGCCGTGGCCGTCTCTGCTTGCTCATAGGACTGGGCTCTTTGTTTACAATGACTGCAGTGCTACTTTTTTCAGGCGAGTCACATTTAGCTACACCTTCACAGGTCTGTGAATCTGAAAACTTTAACAGAGTTTTCTCTTTTAAAAGCTTTATCTTCTGTTTTTTCATCCTTGTAGCATGGATTGGTTGATTGTCCTTTTTTTCTGAAATATATAAAAAAGAAAAAATCCTACCAGAGAGGATTGAAATCGGATATATAAACGTTGGGATAGAGTCTTCTGAAAATACACCAAACCATTCTCACATGCTAAAATGGGCCAAAGCTTTAAATGTACAATTAGAGCGAGATGAGCGGGAGGATATCTGGGAATCGGCAGCCAAAACTTCAATTTGCACAATAACAAAGGAAAACATTTCCAAGATACTATTTCAGTGGTACCTAACTCCTAGTAGGCTGAGCCAGATCTTCTATGGGACGCCCGATCTATGTTGGAGAGGATGTGGTCTCAGGGGAGATATGGCCCATATATGGTGGACATGCCCAGTGATACAAAACTTTTGGGTGATGATCCAGAGTGTGGTGCTAGAGATAACGGAACGGAGGATTGCTCTGGACCCGCTGATCCTTGTACTGGCCAAACCAGTTAAAAATATCATGTCCCCCATGAAGAAACTGATCTCTTTCATTCTAAATGCTCTTTTGGTTCTAGGACTACCTTTTTTCCGTATAGATTTTTTCAACTTTTGTGGTATCTGATGCCTCTCAGAGTCTTGGGACTTTTCGTTTCCTTGCTTGTTTTTCTAGTGACAATCCCTGAACATCTTTTACAACGGACGGTTCCTCTGTACAGCAATCTTCATCATCATCATATACAATCTGCCGTGGCCGTCTCTGCTTGCTCATAGGACTGGGCTCTTTGTTTACAATGACTGCAGTGCTGCTTTTTTCAGGCGAGTCACATTTAGCTACACCTTCACAGGTCTGTGAATCTGAAAACTTTAACAGAGTTTTCTCTTTTAAATGCTTTATCTTCTGGGTTTTTTCATCCTTGTAGCATGGATTGGTTGATTGTCCCTTTTTTCTAAAATATAAAAAAAAAAAAGAATACAAATTGGTACAATGGATTGCAAAATGTATGCCACCATCCTTAAACACTTATGCAATCCTGATTCTGCACCTATACAAACATTAAAATAGACTCGTTGCTCATTGTTCAGGTCACTAGCGCCGCTACCCAACAAAGGGGATGGAAAAAATGCGAGCACAACGTGGGCTGGGGAGTGAGCCGATGCGGGCCATGGAAATTGGGCACCCAATTAGTGAGCAATGGGCAGGAGATATCAAGGGGTGGAGTCTGTAGGAGCAGGAGGGAGCAGGGCAGGGTACAGTTGGTAGAACAGAAGCCGATTTGGAGTGTGCCATTGGTAGAACGGTAAGTGGCCCAATGGTAATTTTTGGATTATAAACAAATACACATTTGTCAAAAATAGGAATGATCCCGTCAAGAAAGAGCATTACTTGGCAGGTTATAGGCTGGGCATTAATGGCCAGGTAACGCTATGTCCTTTGGGGATTATTGTTTAAAAATAAAAAATAAATATCTCAATTTATTATTTAATCGTACAAATAAGCTGTTTTGCTTTACTCTTTAACCCTGCCCCAATACCTTTATAACAACTAAAAACATACAAATTAGGTCTGCGCTATTTCTACTTTTGATTAAAAAAAATATATCCACATACACACACACACAGACACATGTAACCAAAACTGGTGCGCTCAGAAAGGACACAATCTCCTCCTAGGAAAGAAAGAGGGGGGTGGGGGGGGAGGGAGAAATAACAGTGTATCATTTTTTCATTTACAGAGAGAGCGAAAAGAGGGGAGAAAGGCGAGAAAAAAAGAGACGCGAGGGCGAGCGAAAAGAAAGAGGGGAGAACTAAAAAGGGGGAGAGAGGGCGGGTGACAGGGCCAAGGGTGAAAGCGAGAGGGGTAAGAGACAGAGAGGGGTAAGAGAGAGAGAGATTCACAAATTTGTGGCACAACATACATGTAGAGTTCATCTGTGCTCCAGTTATCTTCCCATTGCTCTGCGCTTTCTTTCTCAGGCACTCCTAATGGAATTGGTCTTTTCGTTCTCGACTACCTTCTTAACGAATAGATTTATTCAACTTTTGTGGTATCTGATGCATCTCAGTCTTGGGTAACCATATCCTCAGGGACTTTTCGTTTCCTTGCTTGTTTTTCTAGTGACAATCCGTGAACATCTTTTACTACTGAAGACTGTGCCTCTGTACAGCAATCTTCATCATCATCATATACAATCTGCCGTGGCCGTCTCTGCTTGCTCATAGGACTGGGCTCTTTGTTTACACTGACTGCAGTGCTGCTTTTTTCAGGCGAGTCACATTTAGCTACACCTTCACAGGTCTGTGAATCTGAAAACTTTAACAGAGTTTTCTCTTTTAAAAGCTTTATCTTCTGTTTTTTCATCCTTGTAGCATGGATTGGTTGATTGTCCTTTTTTTCTGAAATATATAAAAAAGAAAAAATCCTACCAGAGAGGATTGAAATCGGATATATAAACGTTGGGATAGAGTCTTCTGAAAATACACCAAACCATTCTCACATGCTAAAATGGGCCAAAGCTTTAAATGTACAATTAGAGCGAGATGAGCGGGAGGATATCTGGGAATCGGCAGCCAAAACTTCAATTTGCACAATAACAAAGGAAAACATTTCCAAGATTCTATTTCAGTGGTACCTAACTCCTAGTAGGCTGAGCCAGATCTTCTATGGGACGCCCGATCTATGTTGGAGAGGATGTGGTCTCAGGGGAGATATGGCCCATATATGGTGGACATGCCCAGTGATACAAAACTTTTAGTGATGATCCAGTGTGGTGCTAGAGATAACGGAACGGAGGATTGCTCTGGACCCGCTGATCCTTGTACTGGCCAAACCAGTTAAAAATATCATGTCCCCCATGAAGAAACTGATCTTTTTCATTCTAAATGCTCTTTTGGTTCTAGGACTACCTTTTTTCCGTATAGATTTTTTCAACTTTTGTGGTATCTGATGCCTCTCAGAGTCTTGGGTAGCCATCTCCTCAGGGACTTTTCGTTTCCTTGCTTGTTTTTCTAGTGACAATCCCTAAACATCTTTTACAACTTACGGTTCCTCTGTACAGCAATCTTCATCATCATCATATACAATCTGCCGTGGCCGTCTCTGCTTGCTCATAGGACTGGGCTCTTTGTTTACAATGACTGCAGTGCTGCTTTTTTCAGGCGAGTCACATTTAGCTACACCTTCACAGGTCTGTGAATCTGAAAACTTTAACAGAGTTTTCTCTTTTAAATGCTTTATCTTCTGGGTTTTTTCATCCTTGTAGCATGGATTGGTTGATTGTCCCTTTTTTCTAAAATATAAAAAAAAAAAAGAATACAAATTGGTACAACGGATTGCAAAATGTATGCCACCATCCTTAAACACTTATGCAATCCTGATTCTGCACCTATACAAACATTAAAATAGACTCGTTGCTCATGTCACTAGCGCCGCTTCCCAACAAAGGGGATGGAAAAAATGCGAGCACAACGTGGCCTGGGGAGTGAGCCGATGCGGGCCATGGAAATTGGGCACCCAATTAGTGAGCAATGGGCAGGAGATATCAAGGGGTGGCGTCTGTAGGAGCAGGAGGGAGCAGGGCGGGGTACAGTTGGTAGAACAGAAGCTGATTTGGAGTGTGCCATTGGTAGAATGGTAAGTGGCCCAATGGTAATTTTTGGATTATAAACAAATACACATTTGTCTAAAATAGGAATGATCCCGTCAAGAAAGAGCATTACTTGGCAGGTTATAGGCTGGGCATTAATGGCCAGGTAACGCTATGTCCTTTGGGGATTATTGTTGAAAAATAAAAAATAAATATCTCGGTTTATTATTTAATCGTACAAATAAGCTGTTTTGCTTTACTCTTTAACCCTGCCCCAATACCTTTATAACAACTAAAAACATACAAATTAGGTCTGCGCTATTTCTACTTTTGATTAAAAAAAATATATCCACATACACACACACACAGACACATGTAACCAAAACTGGTGCGCTCAGAAAGGACACAATCTCCTCCTAGGAAAGAAAGAGGGGGGTGGGGGGGGGGGGAGAAATAACAGTGTATCATTTTTTCATTTACAGAGAGAGCGAAGAGGGGAGAAAGAAGGCGAGAAAAAAGAGACGCGAGGGCGAGCGAAAAGAGGGGAGAACTAAAAAGGGGGAGAGAGGGCGGGTGACAGGGCCATGGGTGAAAGCGAGAGGGGTAAGAGACAGAGAGGGGTAAGAGAGAGAGAGAGATTCACAAATTTGTGGCACAACATACATGTAGAGTTCATCTGTGCTCCAGTTATCTTCCCATTGCTCTGCGCTTTCTTTCTCAGGCTCTCCTAATGGAATTGGTCTTTTCGTTCTCGACTACCTTCTTAACAAATAGATTTATTCAACTTTTGTGGTATCTGATGCATCTCAGTCTTGGGTAACCATATCCTCAGGGACTTTTCGTTTCCTTGCTTGTTTTTCTAGTGACAATCCGTGAACATCTTTTACTACTGAAGACTGTGCCTCTGTACAGCAATCTTCATCATCATCATATACAATCTGCCGTGGCCGTCTCTGCTTGCTCATAGGACTGGGCTCTTTGTTTACAATGACTGCAGTGCTGCTTTTTTCAGGCGAGTCACATTTAGCTACACCTTCACAGGTCTGTGAATCTGAAAACTTTAACAGAGTTTTCTCTTTTAAAAGCTTTATCTTCGGTTTTTTCATCCTTGTAGCATGGATTGGTTGATTGTCCTTTTTTTCTGAAATATATAAAAAAGAAAAAATCCTACCAGAGAGGATTGAAATCGGATATATAAACGTTGGGATAGAGTCTTCTGAAAATACACCAAACCATTCTCACATGCTAAAATGGGCCAAAGCTTTAAATGTACAATTAGAGCGAGATGAGCGGGAGGATATCTGGGAATCGGCAGCCAAAACTTCAATTTGCACAATAACAAAGGAAAACATTTCCAAGATTCTATTTCAGTGGTACCTAACTCCTAGTAGGCTGAGCCAGATCTTCTATGGGACGCCCGATCTATGTTGGAGAGGATGTGGTCTCAGGGGAGATATGGCCCATATATGGTGGACATGCCCAGTGATACAAAACTTTTGGGTGATGATCCAGAGTGTGGTGCTAGAGATAACGGAACGGAGGATTGCTCTGGACCCGCTGATCCTTGTACTGGCCAAACCAGTTAAAAATATCATGTCCCCCATGAAGAAACTGATCTCTTTCATTCTAAATGCTCTTTTGGTTCTAGGACTACCTTTTTTCCGTATAGATTTTTTCAACTTTTGTGGTATCTGATGCCTCTCAGAGTCTTGGGACTTTTCGTTTCCTTGCTTGTTTTTCTAGTGACAATCCCTGAACATCTTTTACAACTGACGGTTCCTCTGTACAGCAATCTTCATCATCATCATATACAATCTGCCGTGGCCGTCTCTGCTTGCTCATAGGACTGGGCTCTTTGTTTACAATGACTGCAGTGCTGCTTTTTTCAGGCGAGTCACATTTAGCTACACCTTCACAGGTCTGTGAATCTGAAAACTTTAACAGAGTTTTCTCTTTTAAATGCTTTATCTTCTGGGTTTTTTCATCCTTGTAGCATGGATTGGTTGATTGTCCCTTTTTTCTAAAATATAAAAAAAAAAAAAATACAAATTGGTACAACGGATTGCAAAATGTATGCCACCATCCTTAAACACTTATGCAATCCTGATTCTGCACCTATACAAACATTAAAATAGACTCGTTGCTCATTGTTCAGGTCACTAGCGCCGCTTCCCAACAAAGGGGATGGAAAAAATGCGAGCACAACGTGGCCTGGGGAGTGAGCCGATGCGGGCCATGGAAATTGGGCACCCAATTAGTGAGCAATGGGCAGGAGATATCAAGGGGTGGCGTCTGTAGGAGCAGGAGGGAGCAGGGCGGGGTACAGTTGGTAGAACAGAAGCTGATTTGGAGTGTGCCATTGGTAGAATGGTAAGTGGCCCAATGGTAATTTTTGGATTATAAACAAATACACATTTGTCTAAAATAGGAATGATCCCGTCAAGAAAGAGCATTACTTGGCAGGTTATAGGCTGGGCATTAATGGCCAGGTAACGCTATGTCCTTTGCGGATTATTGTTGAAAAATAAAAAATAAATATCTCGGTTTATTATTTAATCGTACAAATAAGCTGTTTTGCTTTACTTTTTAACCCTGCCCCAATACCTTTATAACAACTAAAAACATACAAATTAGGTCTGCGCTATTTCTACTTTTGATTAAAAAAAATATATCCACATACACACACACACAGACACATGTAACCAAAACTGGTGCGCTCAGAAAGGACACAATCTAATCCTAGGAAAGAAAGAGGGGCGTGGGGGGGGGAGAAAAAACAGTGTATCATCTTTTCATTTACAGAGAGAGCGAAGAGGTGAGAAAGAAGGCGAGAAAAAAGAGACGCGAGGGCGAGCGAAAAGAAAGAGGGGAGAACTAAAAAGGGGGAGAGAGGGCGGGTGACAGGGCCAAGGGTGAAAGCGAGAGGGGTAAGAGACAGAGAGGGGTAAGAGAGAGAAGAGATTCACAAATTTGTGGCACAACATACATGTAGAGTTCATCTGTGCTCCAGTTATCTTCCCATTGCTCTGCGCTTTCTTTCTCAGGCTCTCCTAATGGAATTGGTCTTTTCGTTCTCGACTACCTTCTTAACGAATAGATTTATTCAACTTTTGTGGTATCTGATGTATCTCAGTCTTGGGTAATCATATCCTCAGGGACTTTTCGTTTCCTTGCTTGTTTTTCTAGTGACAATCCGTGAACATCTTTTACTACTGAAGACTGTGCCTCTGTACAGCAATCTTCATCATCATCATATACAATCTGCCGTGGCCGTCTCTGCTTGCTCATAGGACTGGGCTCTTTGTTTACAATGACTGCAGTGCTGCTTTTTTCAGGCGAGTCACATTTAGCTACACTACCGACACACTTTATTGAAGTGTGGTCGGTACCGCAAGCCGGGAAATCTCCCGGCTTGCTAGTGGCCGCCCCTCAGCGTGCCGCGCGTCATAGACGCGCGGTCACGCGTCATCGGGAGCGTGCGCCCGCTGCACGAGTGTCCAGGGGCTCCCCGAGGGAGCCCTGGTGTCCCGCGATCGCGGGACAGCGGCAGGGGGTTCCGGGGGACCCGGCGGACCCGGCAGCGGTAGGGAGAGCGCCCCGATCGGAGGGCGCTCTTCCGCTGCTTCGGCGTGCGCCCGTCACACTCGGGCGCGCGCCAGGCTACTCCTGCGGCACAGAACGGGCAAATGCTCGAATAAACTGTGCCGCAGCAGTACACCTTCACAGGTCTGTGAATCTGAAAACTTTAACAGAGTTTTCTCTTTTAAAAGCTTTATCTTCGGTTTTTTCATCCTTGTAGCATGGATTGGTTGATTGTCCTTTTTTTCTGAAATATATAAAAAAGAAAAAATCCTACCAGAGAGGATTGAAATCGGATATATAAACGTTGGGATAGAGTCTTCTGAAAATACACCAAACCATTCTCACATGCTAAAATGGGCCAAAGCTTTAAATGTACAATTAGAGCGAGATGAGCGGGAGGATATCTGGGAATCGGCAGCCAAAACTTCAATTTGCACAATAACAAAGGAAAACATTTCCAAGATTCTATTTCAGTGGTACCTAACTCCTAGTAGGCTGAGCCAGATCTTCTATGGGACGCCCGATCTATGTTGGAGAGGATGTGGTCTCAGGGGAGATATGGCAAATATATGGTGGACATGCCCAGTGATACAAAACTTTTGGGTGATGATCCAGAGTGTGGTGCTAGAGATAACGGAACGGAGGATTGCTCTGGACCCGCTGATCCTTGTACTGGCCAAACCAGTTAAAAATATCATGTCCCCCATGAAGAAACTGATCTCTTTCATTCTAAATGCTCTTTTGGTTCTAGGACTACCTTTTTTCCGTATAGATTTTTTCAACTTTTGTGGTATTTGATGCCTCTCAGAGTCTTGGGTAGCCATCTCCTCAGGGACTTTTCGTTTCCTTGCTTGTTTTTCTAGTGACAATCCCTGAACATCTTTTACAACTTACGGTTCCTCTGTACAGCAATCTTCATCATCATCATATACAATCTGCCGTGGCCGTCTCTGCTTGCTCATAGGACTGGGCTCTTTGTTTACAATGACTGCAGTGCTGCTTTTTTCAGGCGAGTCACATTTACCTACACCTTCACAGGTCTGTGAATCTGAAAACTTTAACAGAGTTTTCTCTTTTAAATGCTTTATCTTCTGGGTTTTTTCATCCTTGTAGCATGGATTGGTTGATTGTCCCTTTTTTCTAAAATATAAAAAAAAAAAAGAATACAAATTGGTACAACGGATTGCAAAATGTATGCCACCATCCTTAAACACTTATGCAATCCTGATTCTGCACCTATACAAACATTAAAATAGACTCGTTGCTCATGTCACTAGCGCCGCTTCCCAACAAAGGGGATGGAAAAAATGCGAGCACAACGTGGCCTGGGGAGTGAGCCGATGCGGGCCATGGAAATTGGGCACCCAATTAGTGAGCAATGGGCAGGAGATATCAAGGGGTGGCGTCTGTAGGAGCAGGAGGGAGCAGGGCGGGGTACAGTTGGTAGAACAGAAGCTGATTTGGAGTGTGCCATTGGTAGAATGGTAAGTGGCCCAATGGTAATTTTTGGATTATAAACAAATACACATTTGTCTAAAATAGGAATGATCCCGTCAAGAAAGAGCATTACTTGGCAGGTTATAGGCTGGGCATTAATGGCCAGGTAACGCTATGTCCTTTGGGGATTATTGTTGAAAAATAAAAAATAAATATCTCGGTTTATTATTTAATCGTACAAATAAGCTGTTTTGCTTTACTCTTTAACCCTGCCCCAATACCTTTATAACAACTAAAAACATACAAATTAGGTCTGCGCTATTTCTACTTTTGATTAAAAAAAATATATCCACATACACACACACACAGACACATGTAACCAAAACTGGTGCGCTCAGAAAGGACACAATCTCCTCCTAGGAAAGAAAGAGGGGGGTGGGGGGGGGGGGAGAAATAACAGTGTATCATTTTTTCATTTACAGAGAGAGCGAAGAGGGGAGAAAGAAGGCGAGAAAAAAGAGACGCGAGGGCGAGCGAAAAGAGGGGAGAACTAAAAAGGGGGAGAGAGGGCGGGTGACAGGGCCATGGGTGAAAGCGAGAGGGGTAAGAGACAGAGAGGGGTAAGAGAGAGAGAGAGATTCACAAATTTGTGGCACAACATACATGTAGAGTTCATCTGTGCTCCAGTTATCTTCCCATTGCTCTGCGCTTTCTTTCTCAGGCTCTCCTAATGGAATTGGTCTTTTCGTTCTCGACTACCTTCTTAACAAATAGATTTATTCAACTTTTGTGGTATCTGATGCATCTCAGTCTTGGGTAACCATATCCTCAGGGACTTTTCGTTTCCTTGCTTGTTTTTCTAGTGACAATCCGTGAACATCTTTTACTACTGAAGACTGTGCCTCTGTACAGCAATCTTCATCATCATCATATACAATCTGCCGTGGCCGTCTCTGCTTGCTCATAGGACTGGGCTCTTTGTTTACAATGACTGCAGTGCTGCTTTTTTCAGGCGAGTCACATTTAGCTACACCTTCACAGGTCTGTGAATCTGAAAACTTTAACAGAGTTTTCTCTTTTAAAAGCTTTATCTTCTGTTTTTTCATCCTTGTAGCATGGATTGGTTGATTGTCCTTTTTTTCTGAAATATATAAAAAAGAAAAAATCCTACCAGAGAGGATTGAAATCGGATATATAAACGTTGGGATAGAGTCTTCTGAAAATACACCAAACCATTCTCACATGCTAAAATGGGCCAAAGCTTTAAATGTACAATTAGAGCGAGATGAGCGGGAGGATATCTGGGAATCGGCAGCCAAAACTTCAATTTGCACAATAACAAAGGAAAACATTTCCAAGATTCTATTTCAGTGGTACCTAACTCCTAGTAGGCTGAGCCAGATCTTCTATGGGACGCCCGATCTATGTTGGAGAGGATGTGGTCTCAGGGGAGATATGGCCCATATATGGTGGACATGCCCAGTGATACAAAACTTTTGGGTGATGATCCAGAGTGTGGTGCTAGAGATAACGGAACGGAGGATTGCTCTGGACCCGCTGATCCTTGTACTGGCCAAACCAGTTAAAAATATCATGTCCCCCATGAAGAAACTGATCTCTTTCATTCTAAATGCTCTTTTGGTTCTAGGACTACCTTTTTTCCGTATAGATTTTTTCAACTTTTGTGGTATCTGATGCCTCTCAGAGTCTTGGGACTTTTCGTTTCCTTGCTTGTTTTTCTAGTGACAATCCCTGAACATCTTTTACAACTGACGGTTCCTCTGTACAGCAATCTTCATCATCATCATATACAATCTGCCGTGGCCGTCTCTGCTTGCTCATAGGACTGGGCTCTTTGTTTACAATGACTGCAGTGCTGCTTTTTTCAGGCGAGTCACATTTAGCTACACCTTCACAGGTCTGTGAATCTGAAAACTTTAACAGAGTTTTCTCTTTTAAATGCTTTATCTTCTGGGTTTTTTCATCCTTGTAGCATGGATTGGTTGATTGTCCCTTTTTTCTAAAATATAAAAAAAAAAAAAATACAAATTGGTACAACGGATTGCAAAATGTATGCCACCATCCTTAAACACTTATGCAATCCTGATTCTGCACCTATACAAACATTAAAATAGACTCGTTGCTCATTGTTCAGGTCACT
The DNA here is from genome assembly GCF_040206685.1 of Ascaphus truei. Taxonomy (NCBI): domain Eukaryota; kingdom Metazoa; phylum Chordata; class Amphibia; order Anura; family Ascaphidae; genus Ascaphus; species Ascaphus truei. The sequence continues at coordinate 133,454 of NW_027456898.1, forward strand.
AGCGCCGCTTCCCAACAAAGGGGATGGAAAAAATGCGAGCACAACGTGGCCTGGGGAGTGAGCCGATGCGGGCCATGGAAATTGGGCACCCAATTAGTGAGCAATGGGCAGGAGATATCAAGGGGTGGCGTCTGTAGGAGCAGGAGGGAGCAGGGCGGGGTACAGTTGGTAGAACAGAAGCTGATTTGGAGTGTGCCATTGGTAGAATGGTAAGTGGCCCAATGGTAATTTTTGGATTATAAACAAATACACATTTGTCTAAAATAGGAATGATCCCGTCAAGAAAGAGCATTACTTGGCAGGTTATAGGCTGGGCATTAATGGCCAGGTAACGCTATGTCCTTTGCGGATTATTGTTGAAAAATAAAAAATAAATATCTCGGTTTATTATTTAATCGTACAAATAAGCTGTTTTGCTTTACTTTTTAACCCTGCCCCAATACCTTTATAACAACTAAAAACATACAAATTAGGTCTGCGCTATTTCTACTTTTGATTAAAAAAAATATATCCACATACACACACACACACACACACACACAGACACATGTAACCAAAACTGGTGCGCTCAGAAAGGACACAATCTCCTCCTAGGAAAGAAAGAGGGGGGTGGGGGGGGGAGAAAAAACAGTGTATCATCTTTTCATTTACAGAGAGAGCGAAGAGGTGAGAAAGAAGGCGAGAAAAAAGAGACGCGAGGGCGAGCGAAAAGAAAGAGGGGAGAACTAAAAAGGGGGAGAGAGGGCGGGTGACAGGGCCAAGGGTGAAAGCGAGAGGGGTAAGAGACAGAGAGGGGTAAGAGAGAGAAGAGATTCACAAATTTGTGGCACAACATACATGTAGAGTTCATCTGTGCTCCAGTTATCTTCCCATTGCTCTGCGCTTTCTTTCTCAGGCTCTCCTAATGGAATTGGTCTTTTCGTTCTCGACTACCTTCTTAACGAATAGATTTATTCAACTTTTGTGGTATCTGATGTATCTCAGTCTTGGGTAATCATATCCTCAGGGACTTTTCGTTTCCTTGCTTGTTTTTCTAGTGACAATCCGTGAACATCTTTTACTACTGAAGACTGTGCCTCTGTACAGCAATCTTCATCATCATCATATACAATCTGCCGTGGCCGTCTCTGCTTGCTCATAGGACTGGGCTCTTTGTTTACAATGACTGCAGTGCTGCTTTTTTCAGGCGAGTCACATTTAGCTACACCTTCACAGGTCTGTGAATCTGAAAACTTTAACAGAGTTTTCTCTTTTAAAAGCTTTATCTTCGGTTTTTTCATCCTTGTAGCATGGATTGGTTGATTGTCCTTTTTTTCTGAAATATATAAAAAAGAAAAAATCCTACCAGAGAGGATTGAAATCGGATATATAAACGTTGGGATAGAGTCTTCTGAAAATACACCAAACCATTCTCACATGCTAAAATGGGCCAAAGCTTTAAATGTACAATTAGAGCGAGATGAGCGGGAGGATATCTGGGAATCGGCAGCCAAAACTTCAATTTGCACAATAACAAAGGAAAACATTTCCAAGATTCTATTTCAGTGGTACCTAACTCCTAGTAGGCTGAGCCAGATCTTCTATGGGACGCCCGATCTATGTTGGAGAGGATGTGGTCTCAGGGGAGATATGGCAAATATATGGTGGACATGCCCAGTGATACAAAACTTTTGGGTGATGATCCAGAGTGTGGTGCTAGAGATAACGGAACGGAGGATTGCTCTGGACCCGCTGATCCTTGTACTGGCCAAACCAGTTAAAAATATCATGTCCCCCATGAAGAAACTGATCTCTTTCATTCTAAATGCTCTTTTGGTTCTAGGACTACCTTTTTTCCGTATAGATTTTTTCAACTTTTGTGGTATCTGATGCCTCTCAGAGTCTTGGGACTTTTCGTTTCCTTGCTTGTTTTTCTAGTGACAATCCCTGAACATCTTTTACAACTGACGGTTCCTCTGTACAGCAATCTTCATCATCATCATATACAATCTGCCGTGGCCGTCTCTGCTTGCTCATAGGACTGGGCTCTTTGTTTACAATGACTGCAGTGCTGCTTTTTTCAGGCGAGTCACATTTAGCTACACCTTCACAGGTCTGTGAATCTGAAAACTTTAACAGAGTTTTCTCTTTTAAATGCTTTATCTTCTGGGTTTTTTCATCCTTGTAGCATGGATTGGTTGATTGTCCCTTTTTTCTAAAATATAAAAAAAAAAAAGAATACAAATTGGTACAACGGATTGCAAAATGTATGCCACCATCCTTAAACACTTATGCAATCCTGATTCTGCACCTATACAAACATTAAAATAGACTCGTTGCTCATTGTTCAGGTCACTAGCGCCGCTTCCCAACAAAGGGGATGGAAAAAATGCGAGCACAACGTGGCCTGGGGAGAGAGCCGATGCGGGCCATGGAAATTGGGCACCCAATTAGTGAGCAATGGGCAGGAGATATCAAGGGGTGGCGTCTGTAGGAGCAGGAGGGAGCAGGGCGGGGTACAGTTGGTAGAACAGAAGCTGATTTGGAGTGTGCCATTGGTAGAATGGTAAGTGGCCCAATGGTAATTTTTGGATTATAAACAAATACACATTTGTCTAAAATAGGAATGATCCCGTCAAGAAAGAGCATTACTTGGCAGGTTATAGGCTGGGCATTAATGGCCAGGTAACGCTATGTCCTTTGCGGATTATTGTTGAAAAATAAAAAATAAATATCTCGGTTTATTATTTAATCGTACAAATAAGCTGTTTTGCTTTACTTTTTAACCCTGCCCCAATACCTTTATAACAACTAAAAACATACAAATTAGGTCTGCGCTATTTCTACTTTTGATTAAAAAAAATATATCCACATACACACACACACAGACACATGTAACCAAAACTGGTGCGCTCAGAAAGGACACAATCTAATCCTAGGAAAGAAAGAGGGGCGTGGGGGGGGGAGAAAAAACAGTGTATCATCTTTTCATTTACAGAGAGAGCGAAGAGGTGAGAAAGAAGGCGAGAAAAAAGAGACGCGAGGGCGAGCGAAAAGAAAGAGGGGAGAACTAAAAAGGGGGAGAGAGGGCGGGTGACAGGGCCAAGGGTGAAAGCGAGAGGGGTAAGAGACAGAGAGGGGTAAGAGAGAGAAGAGATTCACAAATTTGTGGCACAACATACATGTAGAGTTCATCTGTGCTCCAGTTATCTTCCCATTGCTCTGCGCTTTCTTTCTCAGGCTCTCCTAATGGAATTGGTCTTTTCGTTCTCGACTACCTTCTTAACGAATAGATTTATTCAACTTTTGTGGTATCTGATGTATCTCAGTCTTGGGTAATCATATCCTCAGGGACTTTTCGTTTCCTTGCTTGTTTTTCTAGTGACAATCCGTGAACATCTTTTACTACTGAAGACTGTGCCTCTGTACAGCAATCTTCATCATCATCATATACAATCTGCCGTGGCCGTCTCTGCTTGCTCATAGGACTGGGCTCTTTGTTTACAATGACTGCAGTGCTGCTTTTTTCAGGCGAGTCACATTTAGCTACACCTTCACAGGTCTGTGAATCTGAAAACTTTAACAGAGTTTTCTCTTTTAAAAGCTTTATCTTCGGTTTTTTCATCCTTGTAGCATGGATTGGTTGATTGTCCTTTTTTTCTGAAATATATAAAAAAGAAAAAATCCTACCAGAGAGGATTGAAATTGGATATATAAACGTTGGGATAGAGTCTTCTGAAAATACACCAAACCATTCTCACATGCTAAAATGGGCCAAAGCTTTAAATGTACAATTAGAGCGAGATGAGCGGGAGGATATCTGGGAATCGGCAGCCAAAACTTCAATTTGCACAATAACAAAGGAAAACATTTCCAAGATTCTATTTCAGTGGTACCTAACTCCTAGTAGGCTGAGCCAGATCTTCTATGGGACGCCCGATCTATGTTGGAGAGGATGTGGTCTCAGGGGAGATATGGACCATATATGGTGGCATGCCCAGTGATACAAAACTTTTGGGTGATGATCCAGAGTGTGGTGCTAGAGATAACGGAACGGAGGATTGCTCTGGACCCGCTGATCCTTGTACTGGCCAAACCAGTTAAAAATATCATGTCCCCCATGAAGAAACTGATCTCTTTCATTCTAAATGCTCTTTTGGTTCTAGGACAACCTTTTTTCCGTATAGATTTTTTCAACTTTTGTGGTATCTGATGCCTCTCAGAGTCTTGGGACTTTTCGTTTCCTTGCTTGTTTTTCTAGTGACAATCCCTGAACATCTTTTACAACTGACGGTTCCTCTGTACAGCAATCTTCATCATCATCATATACAATCTGCCGTGGCCGTCTCTGCTTGCTCATAGGACTGGGCTCTTTGTTTACAATGACTGCAGTGCTGCTTTTTTCAGGCGAGTCACATTTAGCTACACCTTCACAGGTCTGTGAATCTGAAAACTTTAACAGAGTTTTCTCTTTTAAATGCTTTATCTTCTGGGTTTTTTCATCCTTGTAGCATGGATTGGTTGATTGTCCCTTTTTTCTAAAATATAAAAAAAAAAAAAGAATACAAATTGGTACAACGGATTGCAAAATGTATGCCACCATCCTTAAACACTTATGCAATCCTGATTCTGCACCTATACAAACATTAAAATAGACTCGTTGCTCATTGTTCAGGTCACTAGCGCCGCTTCCCAACAAAGGGGATGGAAAAAATGCGAGCACAACGTGGCCTGGGGAGTGAGCCGATGCGGGCCATGGAAATTGGGCACCCAATTAGTGAGCAATGGGCAGGAGATATCAAGGGGTGGCGTCTGTAGGAGCAGGAGGGAGCAGGGCGGGGTACAGTTGGTAGAACAGAAACTGATTTGGAGTGTGCCATTGGTAGAATGGTAAGTGGCCCAATGGTAATTTTTGGATTATAAACAAATACACATTTGTCTAAAATAGGAATGATCCCGTCAAGAAAGAGCATTACTTGGCAGGTTATAGGCTGGGCATTAATGGCCAGGTAACGCTATGTCCTTTGCGGATTATTGTTGAAAAATAAAAAATAAATATCTCGGTTTATTATTTAATCGTACAAATAAGCTGTTTTGCTTTACTTTTTAACCCTGCCCCAATACCTTTATAACAACTAAAAACATACAAATTAGGTCTGCGCTATTTCTACTTTTGATTAAAAAAAATATATCCACATACACACACACACAGACACATGTAACCAAAACTGGTGCGCTCAGAAAGGACACAATCTCCTCCTAGGAAAGAAAGAGGGGGGTGGGGGGGGGAGAAAAAACAGTGTATCATCTTTTCATTTACAGAGAGAGCGAAGAGGTGAGAAAGAAGGCGAGAAAAAAGAGACGCGAGGGCGAGCGAAAAGAAAGAGGGGAGAACTAAAAAGGGGGAGAGAGGGCGGGTGACAGGGCCAAGGGTGAAAGCGAGAGGGGTAAGAGACAGAGAGGGGTAAGAGAGAGAAGAGATTCACAAATTTGTGGCACAACATACATGTAGAGTTCATCTGTGCTCCAATTATCTTCCCATTGCTCTGCGCTTTCTTTCTCAGGCTCTCCTAATGGAATTGGTCTTTTCGTTCTCGACTACCTTCTTAACGAATAGATTTATTCAACTTTTGTGGTATCTGATGCATCTCAGTCTTGGGTAATCATATCCTCAGGGACTTTTCGTTTCCTTGCTTGTTTTTCTAGTGACAATCCGTGAACATCTTTTACTACTGAAGACTGTGCCTCTGTACAGCAATCTTCATCATCATCATATACAATCTGCCGTGGCCGTCTCTGCTTGCTCATAGGACTGGGCTCTTTGTTTACAATGACTGCAGTGCTGCTTTTTTCAGGCGAGTCACATTTAGCTACACCTTCACAGGTCTGTGAATCTGAAAACTTTAACAGAGTTTTCTCTTTTAAAAGCTTTATCTTCGGTTTTTTCATCCTTGTAGCATGGATTGGTTGATTGTCCTTTTTTTCTGAAATATATAAAAAAGAAAAAATCCTACCAGAGAGGATTGAAATTGGATATATAAACGTTGGGATAGAGTCTTCTGAAAATACACCAAACCATTCTCACATGCTAAAATGGGCCAAAGCTTTAAATGTACAATTAGAGCGAGATGAGCGGGAGGATATCTGGGAATCGGCAGCCAAAACTTCAATTTGCACAATAACAAAGGAAAACATTTCCAAGATTCTATTTCAGTGGTACCTAACTCCTAGTAGGCTGAGCCAGATCTTCTATGGGACGCCCGATCTATGTTGGAGAGGATGTGGTCTCAGGGGAGATATGGACCATATATGGTGGCATGCCCAGTGATACAAAACTTTTGGGTGATGATCCAGAGTGTGGTGCTAGAGATAACGGAACGGAGGATTGCTCTGGACCCGCTGATCCTTGTACTGGCCAAACCAGTTAAAAATATCATGTCCCCCATGAAGAAACTGATCTCTTTCATTCTAAATGCTCTTTTGGTTCTAGGACTACCTTTTTTCCGTATAGATTTTTTCAACTTTTGTGGTATCTGATGCCTCTCAGAGTCTTGGGACTTTTCGTTTCCTTGCTTGTTTTTCTAGTGACAATCCCTGAACATCTTTTACAACTGACGGTTCCTCTGTACAGCAATCTTCATCATCATCATATACAATCTGCCGTGGCCGTCTCTGCTTGCTCATAGGACTGGGCTCTTTGTTTACAATGACTGCAGTGCTGCTTTTTTCAGGCGAGTCACATTTAGCTACACCTTCACAGGTCTGTGAATCTGAAAACTTTAACAGAGTTTTCTCTTTTAAATGCTTTATCTTCTGGGTTTTTTCATCCTTGTAGCATGGATTGGTTGATTGTCCCTTTTTTCTAAAATATAAAAAAAAAAAAAGAATACAAATTGGTACAACGGATTGCAAAATGTATGCCACCATCCTTAAACACTTATGCAATCCTGATTCTGCACCTATACAAACATTAAAATACTCGTTGCTCATTGTTCAGGTCACTAGCGCCGCTTCCCAACAAAGGGGATGGAAAAAATGCGAGCACAACGTGGCCTGGGGAGTGAGCCGATGCGGGCCATGGAAATTGGGCACCCAATTAGTGAGCAATGGGCAGGAGATATCAAGGGGTGGCGTCTGTAGGAGCAGGAGGGAGCAGGGCGGGGTACAGTTGGTAGAACAGAAGCTGATTTGGAGTGTGCCATTGGTAGAATGGTAAGTGGCCCAATGGTAATTTTTGGATTATAAACAAATACACATTTGTCTAAAATAGGAATGATCCCGTCAAGAAAGAGCATTACTTGGCAGGTTATAGGCTGGGCATTAATGGCCAGGTAACGCTATGTCCTTTGGGGATTATTGTTGAAAAATAAAAAATAAATATCTCGGTTTATTATTTAATCGTACAAATAAGCTGTTTTGCTTTACTCTTTAACCCTGCCCCAATACCTTTATAACAACTAAAAACATACAAATTAGGTCTGCGCTATTTCTACTTTTGATTAAAAAAAATATATCCACATACACACACACACAGACACATGTAACCAAAACTGGTGCGCTCAGAAAGGACACAATCTCCTCCTAGGAAAGAAAGAGGGGGGTGGGGGGGGGAGAAAAAACAGTGTATCATCTTTTCATTTACAGAGAGAGCGAAGAGGTGAGAAAGAAGGCGAGAAAAAAGAGACGCGAGGGCGAGCGAAAAGAAAGAGGGGAGAACTAAAAAGGGGGAGAGAGGGCGGGTGACAGGGCCAAGGGTGAAAGCGAGAGGGGTAAGAGACAGAGAGGGGTAAGAGAGAGAAGAGATTCACAAATTTGTGGCACAACATACATGTAGAGTTCATCTGTGCTCCAGTTATCTTCCCATTGCTCTGCGCTTTCTTTCTCAGGCTCTCCTAATGGAATTGGTCTTTTCGTTCTCGACTACCTTCTTAACGAATAGATTTATTCAACTTTTGTGGTATCTGATGCATCTCAGTCTTGGGTAATCATATCCTCAGGGACTTTTCGTTTCCTTGCTTGTTTTTCTAGTGACAATCCGTGAACATCTTTTACTACTGAAGACTGTGCCTCTGTACAGCAATCTTCATCATCATCATATACAATCTGCCGTGGCCGTCTCTGCTTGCTCATAGGACTGGGCTCTTTGTTTACAATGACTGCAGTGCTGCTTTTTTCAGGCGAGTCACATTTAGCTACACCTTCACAGGTCTGTGAATCTGAAAACTTTAACAGAGTTTTCTCTTTTAAAAGCTTTATCTTCGGTTTTTTCATCCTTGTAGCATGGATTGGTTGATTGTCCTTTTTTTCTGAAATATATAAAAAAGAAAAAATCCTACCAGAGAGGATTGAAATCGGATATATAAACGTTGGGATAGAGTCTTCTGAAAATACACCAAACCATTCTCACATGCTAAAATGGGCCAAAGCTTTAAATGTACAATTAGAGCGAGATGAGCGGGAGGATATCTGGGAATCGGCAGCCAAAACTTCAATTTGCACAATAACAAAGGAAAACATTTCCAAGATTCTATTTCAGTGGTACCTAACTCCTAGTAGGCTGAGCCAGATCTTCTATGGGACGCCCGATCTATGTTGGAGAGGATGTGGTCTCAGGGGAGATATGGACCATATATGGTGGCATGCCCAGTGATACAAAACTTTTGGGTGATGATCCAGAGTGTGGTGCTAGAGATAACGGAACGGAGGATTGCTCTGGACCCGCTGATCCTTGTACTGGCCAAACCAGTTAAAAATATCATGTCCCCCATGAAGAAACTGATCTCTTTCATTCTAAATGCTCTTTTGGTTCTAGGACTACCTTTTTTCCGTATAGATTTTTTCAACTTTTGTGGTATCTGATGCCTCTCAGAGTCTTGGGACTTTTCGTTTCCTTGCTTGTTTTTCTAGTGACAATCCCTGAACATCTTTTACAACTGACGGTTCCTCTGTACAGCAATCTTCATCATCATCATATACAATCTGCCGTGGCCGTCTCTGCTTGCTCATAGGACTGGGCTCTTTGTTTACAATGACTGCAGTGCTGCTTTTTTCAGGCGAGTCACATTTAGCTACACCTTCACAGGTCTGTGAATCTGAAAACTTTAACAGAGTTTTCTCTTTTAAATGCTTTATCTTCTGGGTTTTTTCATCCTTGTAGCATGGATTGGTTGATTGTCCCTTTTTTCTAAAATATAAAAAAAAAAAAAGAATACAAATTGGTACAACGGATTGCAAAATGTATGCCACCATCCTTAAACACTTATGCAATCCTGATTCTGCACCTATACAAACATTAAAATAGACTCGTTGCTCATTGTTCAGGTCACTAGCGCCGCTTCCCAACAAAGGGGATGGAAAAAATGCGAGCACAACGTGGCCTGGGGAGTGAGCCGATGCGGGCCATGGAAATTGGGCACCCAATTAGTGAGCAATGGGCAGGAGATATCAAGGGGTGGCGTCTGTAGGAGCAGGAGGGAGCAGGGCGGGGTACAGTTGGTAGAACAGAAGCTGATTTGGAGTGTGCCATTGGTAGAATGGTAAGTGGCCCAATGGTAATTTTTGGATTATAAACAAATACACATTTGTCTAAAATAGGAATGATCCCGTCAAGAAAGAGCATTACTTGGCAGGTTATAGGCTGGGCATTAATGGCCAGGTAACGCTATGTCCTTTGGGGATTATTGTTGAAAAATAAAAAATAAATATCTCGGTTTATTATTTAATCGTACAAATAAGCTGTTTTGCTTTACTCTTTAACCCTGCCCCAATACCTTTATAACAACTAAAAACATACAAATTAGGTCTGCGCTATTTCTACTTTTGATTAAAAAAAATATATCCACATACACACACACACAGACACATGTAACCAAAACTGGTGCGCTCAGAAAGGACACAATCTCCTCCTAGGAAAGAAAGAGGGGGGTGGGGGGGGGAGAAAAAACAGTGTATCATCTTTTCATTTACAGAGAGAGCGAAGAGGTGAGAAAGAAGGCGAGAAAAAAGAGACGCGAGGGCGAGCGAAAAGAAAGAGGGGAGAACTAAAAAGGGGGAGAGAGGGCGGGTGACAGGGCCAAGGGTGAAAGCGAGAGGGGTAAGAGACAGAGAGGGGTAAGAGAGAGAAGAGATTCACAAATTTGTGGCACAACATACATGTAGAGTTCATCTGTGCTCCAGTTATCTTCCCATTGCTCTGCGCTTTCTTTCTCAGGCTCTCCTAATGGAATTGGTCTTTTCGTTCTCGACTACCTTCTTAACGAATAGATTTATTCAACTTTTGTGGTATCTGATGCATCTCAGTCTTGGGTAATCATATCCTCAGGGACTTTTCGTTTCCTTGCTTGTTTTTCTAGTGACAATCCCTGAACATCTTTTACTACTGAAGACTGTGCCTCTGTACAGCAATCTTCATCATCATCATATACAATCTGCCGTGGCCGTCTCTGCTTGCTCATAGGACTGGGCTCTTTGTTTACAATGACTGCAGTGCTGCTTTTTTCAGGCGAGTCACATTTAGCTACACCTTCACAGGTCTGTGAATCTGAAAACTTTAACAGAGTTTTCTCTTTTAAAAGCTTTATCTTCGGTTTTTTCATCCTTGTAGCATGGATTGGTTGATTGTCCTTTTTTTCTGAAATATATAAAAAAGAAAAAATCCTACCAGAGAGGATTGAAATCGGATATATAAACGTTGGGATAGAGTCTTCTGAAAATACACCAAACCATTCTCACATGCTAAAATGGGCCAAAGCTTTAAATGTACAATTAGAGCGAGATGAGCGGGAGGATATCTGGGAATCGGCAGCCAAAACTTCAATTTGCACAATAACAAAGGAAAACATTTCCAAGATTCTATTTCAGTGGTACCTAACTCCTAGTAGGCTGAGCCAGATCTTCTATGGGACGCCCGATCTATGTTGGAGAGGATGTGGTCTCAGGGGAGATATGGCAAATATATGGTGGACATGCCCAGTGATACAAAACTTTTGGGTGATGATCCAGAGTGTGGTGCTAGAGATAACGGAACGGAGGATTGCTCTGGACCCGCTGATCCTTGTACTGGCCAAACCAGTTAAAAATATCATGTCCCCCATGAAGAAACTGATCTCTTTCATTCTAAATGCTCTTTTGGTTCTAGGACTACCTTTTTTCCGTATAGATTTTTTCAACTTTTGTGGTATCTGATGCCTCTCAGAGTCTTGGGACTTTTCGTTTCCTTGCTTGTTTTTCTAGTGACAATCCCTGAACATCTTTTACAACTGACGGTTCCTCTGTACAGCAATCTTCATCATCATCATATACAATCTGCCGTGGCCGTCTCTGCTTGCTCATAGGACTGGGCTCTTTGTTTACAATGACTGCAGTGCTGCTTTTTTCAGGCGAGTCACATTTAGCTACACCTTCACAGGTCTGTGAATCTGAAAACTTTAACAGAGTTTTCTCTTTTAAATGCTTTATCTTCTGGGTTTTTTCATCCTTGTAGCATGGATTGGTTGATTGTCCCTTTTTTCTAAAATATAAAAAAAAAAAAGAATACAAATTGGTACAACGGATTGCAAAATGTATGCCACCATCCTTAAACACTTATGCAATCCTGATTCTGCACCTATACAAACATTAAAATAGACTCGTTGCTCATTGTTCAGGTCACTAGCGCCGCTTCCCAACAAAGGGGATGGAAAAAATGCGAGCACAACGTGGCCTGGGGAGTGAGCCGATGCGGGCCATGGAAATTGGGCACCCAATTAGTGAGCAATGGGCAGGAGATATCAAGGGGTGGCGTCTGTAGGAGCAGGAGGGAGCAGGGCGGGGTACAGTTGGTAGAACAGAAACTGATTTGGAGTGTGCCATTGGTAGAATGGTAAGTGGCCCAATGGTAATTTTTGGATTATAAACAAATACACATTTGTCTAAAATAGGAATGATCCCGTCAAGAAAGAGCATTACTTGGCAGGTTATAGGCTGGGCATTAATGGCCAGGTAACGCTATGTCCTTTGCGGATTATTGTTGAAAAATAAAAAATAAATATCTCAATTTATTATTTAATCGTACAAATAAGCTGTTTTGCTTTACTCTTTAACCCTGCCCCAATACCTTTATAACAACTAAAAACATACAAATTAGGTCTGCGCTATTTCTACTTTTGATTAAAAAAAATATATCCACATACACACACACACAGACACATGTAACCAAAACTGGTGCGCTCAGAAAGGACACAATCTCCTCCTAGGAAAGAAAGAGGGGGGTGGGGGGGGGGAGAAAAAACAGTGTATCATCTTTTCATTTACAGAGAGAGCGAAGAGGTGAGAAAGAAGGCGAGAAAAAAGAGACGCGAGGGCGAGCGAAAAGAAAGAGGGGAGAACTAAAAAGGGGGAGAGAGGGCGGGTGACAGGGCCAAGGGTGAAAGCGAGAGGGGTAAGAGACAGAGAGGGGTAAGAGAGAGAAGAGATTCACAAATTTGTGGCACAACATACATGTAGAGTTCATCTGTGCTCCAGTTATCTTCCCATTGCTCTGCGCTTTCTTTCTCAGGCTCTCCTAATGGAATTGGTCTTTTCGTTCTCGACTACCTTCTTAACGAATAGATTTATTCAACTTTTGTGGTATCTGATGCATCTCAGTCTTGGGTAATCATATCCTCAGGGACTTTTCGTTTCCTTGCTTGTTTTTCTAGTGACAATCCGTGAACATCTTTTACTACTGAAGACTGTGCCTCTGTACAGCAATCTTCATCATCATCATATACAATCTGCCGTGGCCGTCTCTGCTTGCTCATAGGACTGGGCTCTTTGTTTACAATGACTGCAGTGCTGCTTTTTTCAGGCGAGTCACATTTAGCTACACCTTCACAGGTCTGTGAATCTGAAAACTTTAACAGAGTTTTCTCTTTTAAAAGCTTTATCTTTGGTTTTTTCATCCTTGTAGCATGGATTGGTTGATTGTCCTTTTTTTCTGAAATATATAAAAAAGAAAAAATCCTACCAGAGAGGATTGAAATCGGATATATAAACGTTGGGATAGTCTTCTGAAAATACACCAAACCATTCTCACATGCTAAAATGGGCCAAAGCTTTAAATGTACAATTAGAGCGAGATGAGCGGGAGGATATCTGGGAATCGGCAGCCAAAACTTCAATTTGCACAATAACAAAGGAAAACATTTCCAAGATTCTATTTCAGTGGTACCTAACTCCTAGTAGGCTGAGCCAGATCTTCTATGGGACGCCCGATCTATGTTGGAGAGGATGTGGTCTCAGGGGAGATATGGCCCATATATGGTGGACATGCCCAGTGATACAAAACTTTTGGGTGATGATCCAGAGTGTGGTGCTAGAGATAACGGAACGGAGGATTGCTCTGGACCCGCTGATCCTTGTACTGGCCAAACCAGTTAAAAATATCATGTCCCCCATGAAGAAACTGATCTTTTTCATTCTAAATGCTCTTTTGGTTCTAGGACTACCTTTTTTCCGTATAGATTTTTTCAACTTTTGTGGTATCTGATGCCTCTCAGAGTCTTGGGTAGCCATCTCCTCAGGGACTTTTCGTTTCCTTGCTTGTTTTTCTAGTGACAATCCCTGAACATCTTTTACAACTGACGGTTCCTCTGTACAGCAATCTTCATCATCATCATATACAATCTGCCGTGGCCGTCTCTGCTTGCTCATAGGACTGGGCTCTTTGTTTACAATGACTGCAGTGCTGCTTTTTTCAGGCGAGTCACATTTAGCTACACCTTCACAGGTCTGTGAATCTGAAAACTTTAACAGAGTTTTCTCTTTTAAATGCTTTATCTTCTGGGTTTTTTCATCCTTGTAGCATGGATTGGTTGATTGTCCCTTTTTTCTAAAATATAAAAAAAAAAAAAGAATACAAATTGGTACAATGGATTGCAAAATGTATGCCACCATCCTTAAACACTTATGCAATCCTGATTCTGCACCTATACAAACATTAAAATAGACTCGTTGCTCATTGTTCAGGTCACTAGCGCCGCTTCCCAACAAAGGGGATGGAAAAAATGCGAGCACAACGTGGGCTGGGGAGTGAGCCGATGCGGGCCATGGAAATTGGGCACCCAATTAGTGAGCAATGGGCAGGAGATATCAAGGGGTGGCGTCTGTAGGAGCAGGAGGGAGCAGGGCAGGGTACAGTTGGTAGAACAGAAGCCGATTTGGAGTGTGCCATTGGTAGAACGGTAAGTGGCCCAATGGTAATTTTTGGATTATAAACAAATACACATTTGTCAAAAATAGGAATGATCCCGTCAAGAAAGAGCATTACTTGGCAGGTTATAGGCTGGGCATTAATGGCCAGGTAACGCTATGTCCTTTGGGGATTATTGTTTAAAAATAAAAAATAAATATCTCAATTTATTATTTAATCGTACAAATAAGCTGTTTTGCTTTACTCTTTAACCCTGCCCCAATACCTTTATAACAACTAAAAACATACAAATTAGGTCTGCGCTATTTCTACTTTTGATTAAAAAAAATATATCCACATACACACACACACAGACACATGTAACCAAAACTGGTGCGCTCAGAAAGGACACAATCTCCTCCTAGGAAAGAAAGAGGGGGTGGGGGGGGGGGAGAAATAACAGTGTATCATTTTTTCATTTACAGAGAGAGCGAAGAGGGGAGAAAGAAGGCGAGAAAAAAGAGACGCGAGGGCGAGCGAAAAGAGGGGAGAACTAAAAAGGGGGAGAGAGGGCGGGTGACAGGGCCATGGGTGAAAGCGAGAGGGGTAAGAGACAGAGAGGGGTAAGAGAGAGAGAGAGAGATTCACAAATTTGTGGCACAACATACATGTAGAGTTCATCTGTGCTCCAGTTATCTTCCCATTGCTCTGCGCTTTCTTTCTCAGGCTCTCCTAATGGAATTGGTCTTTTCGTTCTCGACTACCTTCTTAACAAATAGATTTATTCAACTTTTGTGGTATCTGATGCATCTCAGTCTTGGGTAACCATATCCTCAGGGACTTTTCGTTTCCTTGCTTGTTTTTCTAGTGACAATCCGTGAACATCTTTTACTACTGAAGACTGTGCCTCTGTACAGCAATCTTCATCATCATCATATACAATCTGCCGTGGCCGTCTCTGCTTGCTCATAGGACTGGGCTCTTTGTTTACAATGACTGCAGTGCTGCTTTTTTCAGGCGAGTCACATTTACCTACACCTTCACAGGTCTGTGAATCTGAAAACTTTAACAGAGTTTTCTCTTTTAAAAGCTTTATCTTCTGTTTTTTCATCCTTGTAGCATGGATTGGTTGATTGTCCTTTTTTTCTGAAATATATAAAAAAGAAAAAATCCTACCAGAGAGGATTGAAATCGGATATATAAACGTTGGGATAGTCTTCTGAAAATACACCAAACCATTCTCACATGCTAAAATGGGCCAAAGCTTTAAATGTACAATTAGAGCGAGATGAGCGGGAGGATATCTGGGAATCGGCAGCCAAAACTTCAATTTGCACAATAACAAAGGAAAACATTTCCAAGATTCTATTTCAGTGGTACCTAACTCCTAGTAGGCTGAGCCAGATCTTCTATGGGACGCCCGATCTATGTTGGAGAGGATGTGGTCTCAGGGGAGATATGGCCCATATATGGTGGACATGCCCAGTGATACAAAACTTTTGGGTGATGATCCAGAGTGTGGTGCTAGAGATAACGGAACGGAGGATTGCTCTGGACCCGCTGATCCTTGTACTGGCCAAACCAGTTAAAAATATCATGTCCCCCATGAAGAAACTGATCTCTTTCATTCTAAATGCTCTTTTGGTTCTAGGACTACCTTTTTTCCGTATAGATTTTTTCAACTTTTGTGGTATCTGATGCCTCTCAGAGTCTTGGGACTTTTCGTTTCCTTGCTTGTTTTTCTAGTGACAATCCCTGAACATCTTTTACAACTGACGGTTCCTCTGTACAGCAATCTTCATCATCATCATATACAATCTGCCGTGGCCGTCTCTGCTTGCTCATAGGACTGGGCTCTTTGTTTACAATGACTGCAGTGCTGCTTTTTTCAGGCGAGTCACATTTAGCTACACCTTCACAGGTCTGTGAATCTGAAAACTTTAACAGAGTTTTCTCTTTTAAATGCTTTATCTTCTGGGTTTTTTCATCCTTGTAGCATGGATTGGTTGATTGTCCCTTTTTTCTAAAATATAAAAAAAAAAAAAGAATACAAATTGGTACAATGGATTGCAAAATGTATGCCACCATCCTTAAACACTTATGCAATCCTGATTCTGCACCTATACAAACATTAAAATAGACTCGTTGCTCATTGTTCAGGTCACTAGCGCCGCTTCCCAACAAAGGGGATGGAAAAAATGCGAGCACAACGTGGGCTGGGGAGTGAGCCGATGCGGGCCATGGAAATTGGGCACCCAATTAGTGAGCAATGGGCAGGAGATATCAAGGGGTGGCGTCTGTAGGAGCAGGAGGGAGCAGGGCAGGGTACAGTTGGTAGAACAGAAGCCGATTTGGAGTGTGCCATTGGTAGAACGGTAAGTGGCCCAATGGTAATTTTTGGATTATAAACAAATACACATTTGTCAAAAATAGGAATGATCCCGTCAAGAAAGAGCATTACTTGGCAGGTTATAGGCTGGGCATTAATGGCCAGGTAACGCTATGTCCTTTGGGGATTATTGTTTAAAAATAAAAAATAAATATCTCAATTTATTATTTAATCGTACAAATAAGCTGTTTTGCTTTACTCTTTAACCCTGCCCCAATACCTTTATAACAACTAAAAACATACAAATTAGGTCTGCGCTATTTCTACTTTTGATTAAAAAAAATATATCCACATACACACACACACAGACACATGTAACCAAAACTGGTGCGCTCAGAAAGGACACAATCTCCTCCTAAGAAAGAAAGAGGGGGGTGGGGGGGGGAGAAATAACAGTGTATCATTTTTTCATTTACAGAGAGAGCGAAAAGAGGGGAGAAAGGCTAGAAAAAAGAGACGCGAGGGCGAGCGAAAAGAAAGAGGGGAGAACTAAAAAGGGGGAGAGAGGGCGGGTGACAGGGCCATGGGTGAAAGCGAGAGGGGTAAGAGACAGAGAGGGGTAAGAGAGAGAGAGATTCACAAATTTGTGGCACAACATACATGTAGAGTTCATCTGTGCTCCAGTTATCTTCCCATTGCTCTGCGCTTTCTTTCTCAGGCTCTCCTAATGGAATTGGTCTTTTCGTTCTCGACTACCTTCTTAACGAATAGATTTATTCAACTTTTGTGGTATCTGATGCATCTCAGTCTTGGGTAACCATATCCTCAGGGACTTTTCGTTTCCTTGCTTGTTTTTCTAGTGACAATCCGTGAACATCTTTTACTACTGAAGACTGTGCCTCTGTACAGCAATCTTCATCATCATCATATACAATCTGCCGTGGCCGTCTCTGCTTGCTCATAGGACTGGGCTCTTTGTTTACACTGACTGCAGTGCTGCTTTTTTCAGGCGAGTCACATTTAGCTACACCTTCACAGGTCTGTGAATCTGAAAACTTTAACAGAGTTTTCTCTTTTAAAAGCTTTATCTTCTGTTTTTTCATCCTTGTAGCATGGATTGGTTGATTGTCCTTTTTTTCTGAAATATATAAAAAAGAAAAAATCCTACCAGAGAGGATTGAAATCGGATATATAAACGTTGGGATAGAGTCTTCTGAAAATACACCAAACCATTCTCACATGCTAAAATGGGCCAAAGCTTTAAATGTACAATTAGAGCGAGATGAGCGGGAGGATATCTGGGAATCGGCAGCCAAAACTTCAATTTGCACAATAACAAAGGAAAACATTTCCGAGATTCTATTTCAGTGGTACCTAACTCCTAGTAGGCTGAGCCAGATCTTCTATGGGACGCCCGATCTATGTTGGAGAGGATGTGGTCTCAGGGGAGATATGGCCCATATATGGTGGACATGCCCAGTGATACAAAACTTTTGGGTGATGATCCAGAGTGTGGTGCTAGAGATAACGGAACGGAGGATTGCTCTGGACCCGCTGATCCTTGTACTGGCCAAACCAGTTAAAAATATCATGTCCCCCATGAAGAAACTGATCTTTTTCATTCTAAATGCTCTTTTGGTTCTAGGACTACCTTTTTTCCGTATAGATTTTTTCAACTTTTGTGGTATCTGATGCCTCTCAGAGTCTTGGGTAGCCATCTCCTCAGGGACTTTTCGTTTCCTTGCTTGTTTTTCTAGTGACAATCCCTGAACATCTTTTACAACTGACGGTTCCTCTGTACAGCAATCTTCATCATCATCATATACAATCTGCCGTGGCCGTCTCTGCTTGCTCATAGGACTGGGCTCTTTGTTTACAATGACTGCAGTGCTGCTTTTTTCAGGCGAGTCACATTTAGCTACATCTTCACAGGTCTGTGAATCTGAAAACTTTAACAGAGTTTTCTCTTTTAAATGCTTTATCTTCTGGGTTTTTTCATCCTTGTAGCATGGATTGGTTGATTGTCCCTTTTTTCTAAAATATAAAAAAAAAAAGAATACAAATTGGTACAATGGATTGCAAAATGTATGCCACCATCCTTAAACACTTATGCAATCCTGATTCTGCACCTATACAAACATTAAAATAGACTCGTTGCTCATTGTTCAGGTCACTAGCGCCGCTTCCCAACAAAGGGGATGGAAAAAATGCGAGCACAACGTGGGCTGGGGAGTGAGCCGATGCGGGCCATGGAAATTGGGCACCCAATTAGTGAGCAATGGGCAGGAGATATCAAGGGGTGGCGTCTGTAGGAGCAGGAGGGAGCAGGGCAGGGTACAGTTGGTAGAACAGAAGCCGATTTGGAGTGTGCCATTGGTAGAACGGTAAGTGGCCCAATTGTAATTTTTGGATTATAAACAAATACACATTTGTCAAAAATAGGAATGATCCCGTCAAGAAAGAGCATTACTTGGCAGGTTATAGGCTGGGCATTAATGGCCAGGTAACGCTATGTCCTTTGGGGATTATTGTTTAAAAATAAAAAATAAATATCTCAATTTATTATTTAATCGTACAAATAAGCTGTTTTGCTTTACTCTTTAACCCTGCCCCAATACCTTTATAACAACTAAAAACATACAAATTAGGTCTGCGCTATTTCTACTTTTGATTAAAAAAAATATATCCACATACACACACACACACAGACACATGTAACCAAAACTGGTGCGCTCAGAAAGGACACAATCTCCTCCTAAGAAAGAAAGAGGGGGGTGGGGGGGGGGGGAGGGGAGAAATAACAGTGTATCATTTTTTCATTTACAGAGAGAGCGAAAAGAGGGGAGAAAGGCGAGAAAAAAGAGACGCGAGGGCGAGCGAAAAGAAAGAGGGGAGAACTAAAAAGGGGGAGAGAGGGCGGGTGACAGGGCCATGGGTGAAAGCGAGAGGGGTAAGAGACAGAGAGGGGTAAGAGAGAGAGAGATTCACAAATTTGTGGCACAACATACATGTAGAGTTCATCTGTGCTCCAGTTATCTTCCCATTGCTCTGCGCTTTCTTTCTCAGGCTCTCCTAATGGAATTGGTCTTTTCGTTCTCGACTACCTTCTTAACAAATAGATTTATTCAACTTTTGTGGTATCTGATGCATCTCAGTCTTGGGTAACCATATCCTCAGGGACTTTTCGTTTCCTTGCTTGTTTTTCTAGTGACAATCCGTGAACATCTTTTACTACTGAAGACTGTGCCTCTGTACAGCAATCTTCATCATCATCATATACAATCTGCCGTGGCCGTCTCTGCTTGCTCATAGGACTGGGCTCTTTGTTTACAATGACTGCAGTGCTGCTTTTTTCAGGCGAGTCACATTTAGCTACACCTTCACAGGTCTGTGAATCTGAAAACTTTAACAGAGTTTTCTCTTTTAAAAGCTTTATCTTCGGTTTTTTCATCCTTGTAGCATGGATTGGTTGATTGTCCTTTTTTTCTGAAATATATAAAAAAGAAAAAATCCTACCAGAGAGGATTGAAATCGGATATATAAACGTTGGGATAGAGTCTTCTGAAAATACACCAAACCATTCTCACATGCTAAAATGGGCCAAAGCTTTAAATGTACAATTAGAGCGAGATGAGCGGGAGGATATCTGGGAATCGGCAGCCAAAACTTCAATTTGCACAATAACAAAGGAAAACATTTCCGAGATTCTATTTCAGTGGTACCTAACTCCTAGTAGGCTGAGCCAGATCTTCTATGGCAGGGGTGAGCAAACTTTTTATGCCGAGCCCCCCTTTTCATCCATGAAATTTCTCGGGCCCCCCCTGCCTGATGTAATCAAAATCACATGACGTCAGTGCATGTGCAGTGCATGACGTCAGTGCGAACCAGCTTTGTAACGCCCCCGCCACGCGTCTACAAAAAAAGTCTTTATAGCACAAATTACATAACTTAAAAATAAATATTATAATATTTGTCTAATAGCGTTCCCATTTCTGCTGTATTATTAATCTCTCTTCCCGCCACATTAGAACACCTCAGGACCTCTCTAACCTCTTCCAGTCTCTCCCTGTATTTCTCACTCCCCCTCCAGTCCCTCTCTATTCCTCCCCTCAGTGTCTCCCCCTCCCCCCCCACTCTCTTTCCCTCCCCCCAGTGTGTGTCTCTTTCTCCCTCCCATTGTCTCTCACTCTCTCCCCTCTTCCAGTCTCACACTCCTCTTCCAGTCTCTCCAACTCCCTGTATTTCACACTCCCCCTCCAGTCCCTCTCTATCCCTCCCCTCAATGTCTCCCCCCACTCTCTTTCCCTCCCCCTGTGTGTCTCTCTCTCTTTCTCCCTCCCCCTAGTGTCTCCCTCCCTCCATTGTCTCTCACTCTCCTTCCAGCCATTGCCTCTCCCTCCCCCCAGTGTCTCTCTTGCACTCTCCAACCAGCTATTGTTTCTCCCTCCACCCGGTGTCTCTCTCACACTCTCCCTCCAGCCATTGTGTGTCTCTCTCCCTCCTGCCAGTGTCTCCCTCCCTCCCACCAATGTCTCTCTCATCCCCATCCCCATGTAGCTCTTTCACCCCCCCTCCCCATGTCACACTCACTCTCACCCCCCTCCCCATCTCACACTCTCACCCCCTTCATGTCACTCACACCCTCCCCATGCCTCAGTCTCACACTCACTCCCCCATGTCCCAGTCTCACACTCACTCCCCAATGTCCCAGTCTCACTCTCCCACCCCCCCATGTCCCAGTCTCACTCCCCCCCATGTCCCAGTCTCACTCCCCCCCCCATGTCCCAGTCTCACTCCCCCCACATGTCCCAGTCCCCCCCCACATGTCCCAGTCTCACTCCCGCCCCATGTCCCAGTCTCACTCCCGCCCCATGTCCCAGTCTCACTCCCGCCCCATGTCCCAGTCTCACTCCCGCCCCATGTCCTAGTCTCACTCCCCCCCATGTCCCAGTCTCACTCCCCCCCCCATGTCCCAGTCTCACTCCCCCCCCCCATGTCCCAGTCTCACTCCCCACCATGTCCCAGTCTCACTCCCCCCCATGTCCCAGTCTCACTCCCCCCCATGTCCCAGTCTCACTCCCCCCCCATGTCCCAGTCTCACTCCCCCCCCATGTCCCAGTCTCACTCCCCCCCATGTCCCAGTCTCACTCCCCCCCCCATGTCCCTGTCTCACTCCCCCCCCATGTCCCAGTCTCACTCCCCCCCATGTCCCAGTCTCACTCCCCCCCATGTGCCAGTCTCACTCCCCCCCCATGTGCCAGTCTCACTCCCCCATGTGCCAGTCTCACTCCCCCCCCCCATGTGCCAGTCTCACTCCCCCCCCATGTGCCAGTCTCACTCCCCCCCCATGTGCCAGTCTCACTCCCCCATGTCCCAGTCTCACTCCCCCCCATGTCCCAGTCTCACTCCCCCCCATGTCCTAGTCTCACTCCCCCCCATGTCCCAGTCTCATTCCCCCCCATGTCCCAGTCTCACCCCCCCCCATGTCCCAGTCTCACTCCCCCCATGTGCCAGTATCACTCCCCCCATGTGCCAGTCTCACTCCCCCCATGTGCCAGTCTCACTCACCCCATGTCCCAGTCTCACTCACCCCATGTCCCAGTCTCACTCCCCCCCATGTCCCTGTCTCACTCCCCCCCCCATGTCCCTGTCTCACTCCCCCCCCATGTCCCAGTCTCACTCCCCCCCATGTGCCAGTCTCACTCCCCCCCCATGTGCCAGTCTCACTCCCCCCCCATGTGCCAGTCTCACTCCCCCCCCATGTGCCAGTCTCACTCCCCCATGTCCCAGTCTCACTCCCCCATGTCCCAGTCTCACTCCCCCATGTCCCAGTCTCACTCCCCCCCATGTCCCAGTCTCACTCCCCCCCATGTCCCAGTCTCACCCCCCCCATGTCCCAATCTCACTCCCCCCATGTGCCAGTCTCACTCCCCCATGTCCCAGTCTCACTCACCCCATGTCCCAGTCTCACTCCCCCCATGTGCCAGTCTCACTCACCCCCTCTCCCCATGTCGCTGATGCAGGAAGCAACGAGATGCTGCTGTGTACTGTAGCACAGCGCAGCACAGCGCCACCTAATGGCCAAAAGAAAAATTGCAGCTGCAGACGGCTTTTTTCCCTCTGCTCCTGGCAAAATCGCCGCTGCTTCCTGCGCCCCCCCTAAACAATCTTGCGCCCCCCCAGGGGGGCGCGCCCCCCAGTTTGCGCACCGCTGTTCTATGGGACGCCCGATCTATGTTGGAGAGGATGTGGTCTCAGGGGAGATATGGACCATATATGGTGGACATGCCCAGTGATACAAAACTTTTGGGTGATGATCCAGAGTGTGGTGCTAGAGATAACGGAACGGAGGATTGCTCTGGACCCGCTGATCCTTGTACTGGCCAAACCAGTTAAAAATATCATGTCCCCCATGAAGAAACTGATCTCTTTCATTCTAAATGCTCTTTTGGTTCTAGGACTACCTTTTTTCCGTATAGATTTTTTCAACTTTTGTGGTATCTGATGCCTCTCAGAGTCTTGGGACTTTTCGTTTCCTTGCTTGTTTTTCTAGTGACAATCCCTGAATATCTTTTACAACTGACGGTTCCTCTGTACAGCAATCTTCATCATCATCATATACAATCTGCCGTGGCCGTCTGCTTGCTCATAGGACTGGGCTCTTTGTTTACAATGACTGCAGTGCTGCTTTTTTCAGGCGAGTCACATTTAGCTACACCTTCACAGGTCTGTGAATCTGAAAACTTTAACAGAGTTTTCTCTTTTAAAAGCTTTATCTTCTGTTTTTTCATCCTTGTAGCATGGATTGGTTGATTGTCCTTTTTTTCTGAAATATATAAAAAAGAAAAAATCCTACCAGAGAGGATTGAAATCGGATATATAAACGTTGGGATAGAGTCTTCTGAAAATACACCAAACCATTCTCACATGCTAAAATGGGCCAAAGCTTTAAATGTACAATTAGAGCGAGATGAGCGGGAGGATATCTGGGAATCGGCAGCCAAAACTTCAATTTGCACAATAACAAAGGAAAACATTTCCAAGATTCTATTTCAGTGGTACCTAACTCCTAGTAGGCTGAGCCAGATCTTCTATGGGACGCCCGATCTATGTTGGAGAGGATGTGGTCTCAGGGGAGATATGGCCCATATATGGTGGACATGCCCAGTGATACAAAACTTTTGGGTGATGATCCAGAGTGTGGTGCTAGAGATAACGGAACGGAGGATTGCTCTGGACCCGCTGATCCTTGTACTGGCCAAACCAGTTAAAAATATCATGTCCCCCATGAAGAAACTGATCTCTTTCATTCTAAATGCTCTTTTGGTTCTAGGACTACCTTTTTTCCGTATAGATTTTTTCAACTTTTGTGGTATCTGATGCCTCTCAGAGTCTTGGGACTTTTCGTTTCCTTGCTTGTTTTTCTAGTGACAATCCCTGAACATCTTTTACAACGGACGGTTCCTCTGTACAGCAATCTTCATCATCATCATATACAATCTGCCGTGGCCGTCTCTGCTTGCTCATAGGACTGGGCTCTTTGTTTACAATGACTGCAGTGCTGCTTTTTTCAGGCGAGTCACATTTAGCTACACCTTCACAGGTCTGTGAATCTGAAAACTTTAACAGAGTTTTCTCTTTTAAATGCTTTATCTTCTGGGTTTTTTCATCCTTGTAGCATGGATTGGTTGATTGTCCCTTTTTTCTAAAATATAAAAAAAAAAAAAGAATACAAATTGGTACAATGGATTGCAAAATGTATGCCACCATCCTTAAACACTTATGCAATCCTGATTCTGCACCTATACAAACATTAAAATAGACTCGTTGCTCATTGTTCAGGTCACTAGCGCCGCTTCCCAACAAAGGGGATGGAAAAAATGCGAGCACAACGTGGGCTGGGGAGTGAGCCGATGCGGGCCATGGAAATTGGGCACCCAATTAGTGAGCAATGGGCAGGAGATATCAAGGGGTGGCGTCTGTAGGAGCAGGAGGGAGCAGGGCAGGGTACAGTTGGTAGAACAGAAGCCGATTTGGAGTGTGCCATTGGTAGAACGGTAAGTGGCCCAATGGTAATTTTTGGATTATAAACAAATACACATTTGTCAAAAATAGGAATGATCCCGTCAAGAAAGAGCATTACTTGGCAGGTTATAGGCTGGGCATTAATGGCCAGGTAACGCTATGTCCTTTGGGGATTATTGTTTAAAAATAAAAAATAAATATCTCAATTTATTATTTAATCGTACAAATAAGCTGTTTTGCTTTACTCTTTAACCCTGCCCCAATACCTTTATAACAACTAAAAACATACAAATTAGGTCTGCGCTATTTCTACTTTTGATTAAAAAAAATATATCCACATACACACACACACACAGACACGTGTAACCAAAACTGGTGCGCTCAGAAAGGACACAATCTCCTCCTAAGAAAGAAAGAGGGGGGTGGGGGGGGGAGAAATAACAGTGTATCATTTTTTCATTTACAGAGAGAGCGAAAAGAGGGGAGAAAGGCGAGAAAAAAGAGACGCGAGGGCGAGCGAAAAGAAAGAGGGGAGAACTAAAAAGGGGGAGAGAGGGCGGGTGACAGGGCCATGGGTGAAAGCGAGAGGGGTAAGAGACAGAGAGGGGTAAGAGAGAGAGAGATTCACAAATTTGTGGCACAACATACATGTAGAGTTCATCTGTGCTCCAGTTATCTTCCCATTGCTCTGCGCTTTCTTTCTCAGGCTCTCCTAATGGAATTGGTCTTTTCGTTCTCGACTACCTTCTTAACGAATAGATTTATTCAACTTTTGTGGTATCTGATGCATCTCAGTCTTGGGTAACCATATCCTCAGGGACTTTTCGTTTCCTTGCTTGTTTTTCTAGTGACAATCCGTGAACATCTTTTACTACTGAAGACTGTGCCTCTGTACAGCAATCTTCATCATCATCATATACAATCTGCCGTGGCCGTCTCTGCTTGCTCATAGGACTGGGCTCTTTGTTTACACTGACTGCAGTGCTGCTTTTTTCAGGCGAGTCACATTTAGCTACACCTTCACAGGTCTGTGAATCTGAAAACTTTAACAGAGTTTTCTCTTTTAAAAGCTTTATCTTCTGTTTTTTCATCCTTGTAGCATGGATTGGTTGATTGTCCTTTTTTTCTGAAATATATAAAAAAGAAAAAATCCTACCAGAGAGGATTGAAATCGGATATATAAACGTTGGGATAGAGTCTTCTGAAAATACACCAAACCATTCTCACATGCTAAAATGGGCCAAAGCTTTAAATGTACAATTAGAGCGAGATGAGCGGGAGGATATCTGGGAATCGGCAGCCAAAACTTCAATTTGCACAATAACAAAGGAAAACATTTCCGAGATTCTATTTCAGTGGTACCTAACTCCTAGTAGGCTGAGCCAGATCTTCTATGGGACGCCCGATCTATGTTGGAGAGGATGTGGTCTCAGGGGAGATATGGCCCATATATGGTGGACATGCCCAGTGATACAAAACTTTTGGGTGATGATCCAGAGTGTGGTGCTAGAGATAACGGAACGGAGGATTGCTCTGGACCCGCTGATCCTTGTACTGGCCAAACCAGTTAAAAATATCATGTCCCCCATGAAGAAACTGATCTTTTTCATTCTAAATGCTCTTTTGGTTCTAGGACTACCTTTTTTCCGTATAGATTTTTTCAACTTTTGTGGTATCTGATGCCTCTCAGAGTCTTGGGACTTTTCGTTTCCTTGCTTGTTTTTCTAGTGACAATCCCTGAACATCTTTTACAACTGACGGCTCCTCTGTACAGCAATCTTCATCATCATCATATACAATCTGCCGTGGCCGTCTCTGCTTGCTCATAGGACTGGGCTCTTTGTTTACAATGACTGCAGTGCTGCTTTTTTCAGGCGAGTCACATTTAGCTACACCTTCACAGGTCTGTGAATCTGAAAACTTTAACAGAGTTTTCTCTTTTAAATGCTTTATCTTCTGGGTTTTTTCATCCTTGTAGCATGGATTGGTTGATTGTCCCTTTTTTCTAAAATATAAAAAAAAAAAGAATACAAATTGGTACAATGGATTGCAAAATGTATGCCACCATCCTTAAACACTTATGCAATCCTGATTCTGCACCTATACAAACATTAAAATAGACTCGTTGCTCATTGTTCAGGTCACTAGCGCCGCTTCCCAACAAAGGGGATGGAAAAAATGCGAGCACAACGTGGGCTGGGGAGTGAGCCGATGCGGGCCATGGAAATTGGGCACCCAATTAGTGAGCAATGGGCAGGAGATATCAAGGGGTGGCGTCTGTAGGAGCAGGAGGGAGCAGGGCAGGGTACAGTTGGTAGAACAGAAGCTGATTTGGAGTGTGCCATTGGTAGAACGGTAAGTGGCCCAATGGTAATTTTTGGATTATAAACAAATACACATTTGTCTAAAATAGGAATGATCCCGTCAAGAAAGAGCATTACTTGGCAGGTTATAGGCTGGGCATTAATGGCCAGGTAACGCTATGTCCTTTGGGGATTATTGTTTAAAAATAAAAAATAAATATCTCGGTTTATTATTTAATCGTACAAATAAGCTGTTTTGCTTTACTCTTTAACCCTGCCCCAATACCTTTATAACAACTAAAAACGTACAAATTAGGTCTGCGCTATTTCTACTTTTGATTAAAAAAAATATATCCACACACACACACACAGACACATGTAACCAAAACTGGTGCGCTCAGAAAGGACACAATCTCCTTTTAAGAAAGAAAGAGGGGGGTGGGGGGGGGGGAGAAATAACAGTGTATCATTTTTTCATTTACAGAGAGAGCGAAAAGAGGGGAGAAAGGCGAGAAAAAAGAGACGCGAGGGCGAGCGAAAAGAAAGAGGGGAGAACTAAAAAGCGGGAGAGAGGGCGGGTGACAGGGCCATGGGTGAAAGAGAGAGGGGTAAGAGACAGAGAGGGGTAAGAGAGAGAGAGAGAGATTCACAAATTTGTGGCACAACATACATGTAGAGTTCATCTGTGCTCCAGTTATCTTCCCATTGCTCTGCGCTTTCTTTCTCAGGCTTTCCTAATGGAATTGTTCTTTTCGTTCTCGACTACCTTCTTAACAAATAGATTTTTTCAACTTTTGTGGTATCTGATGCATCTCAGTCTTGGGTAACCATATCCTCAGGGACTTTTCGTTTCCTTGCTTGTTTTTCTAGTGACAATCCGTGAACATCTTTTACTACTGAAGACTGTGCCTCTGTACAGCAATCTTCATCATCATCATATACAATCTGCCGTGGCCGTCTCTGCTTGCTCATAGGACTGGGCTCTTTGTTTACAATGACTGCAGTGCTGCTTTTTTCAGGCGAGTCACATTTAGCTACACCTTCACAGGTCTGTGAATCTGAAAACTTTAACAGAGTTTTCTCTTTTAAATGCTTTATCTTCTGGGTTTTTTCATCCTTGTAGCATGGATTGGTTGATTGTCCCTTTTTTCTAAAATATAAAAAAAAAAAAGAATACAAATTGGTACAATGGATTGCAAAATGTATGCCACCATCCTTAAACACTTATGCAATCCTGATTCTGCACCTATACAAACATTAAAATAGACTCGTTGCTCATTGTTCAGGTCACTAGCGCCGCTTCCCAACAAAGGGGATGGAAAAAATGCGAGCACAACGTGGGCTGGGGAGTGAGCCGATGCGGGCCATGGAAATTGGGCACCCAATTAGTGAGCAATGGGCAGGAGATATCAAGGGGTGGCGTCTGTAGGAGCAGGAGGGAGCAGGGCAGGGTACAGTTGGTAGAACAGAAGCTGATTTGGAGTGTGCCATTGGTAGAACGGTAAGTGGCCCAATGGTAATTTTTGGATTATAAACAAATACACATTTGTCAAAAATAGGAATGATCCCGTCAAGAAAGAGCATTACTTGGCAGGTTATAGGCTGGGCATTAATGGCCAGGTAACGCTATGTCCTTTGGGGATTATTGTTTAAAAATAAAAAATAAATATCTCGGTTTATTATTTAATCGTACAAATAAGCTGTTTTGCTTTACTCTTTAACCCTGCCCCAATACCTTTATAACAACTAAAAACGTACAAATTAGGTCTGCGCTATTTCTACTTTTGATTAAAAAAAATATATCCACACACACACACACAGACACATGTAACCAAAACTGGTGCGCTCAGAAAGGACACAATCTCCTTTTAAGAAAGAAAGAGGGGGGTGGGGGGGGGGGGGGGGAGAAATAACAGTGTATCATTTTTTCATTTACAGAGAGAGCGAAAAGAGGGGAGAAAGGCGAGAAAAAAGAGACGCGAAGGCGAGCGAAAAGAAAGAGGGGAGAACTAAAAAGCGGGAGAGAGGGCGGGTGACAGGGCCATGGGTGAAAGAGAGAGGGGTAAGAGACAGAGAGGGGTAAGAGAGAGAGAGAGAGAGATTCACAAATTTGTGGCACAACATACATGTAGAGTTCATCTGTGCTCCAGTTATCTTCCCATTGCTCTGCGCTTTCTTTCTCAGGCTTTCCTAATGGAATTGTTCTTTTCGTTCTCGACTACCTTCTTAACAAATAGATTTTTTCAACTTTTGTGGTATCTGATGCATCTCAGTCTTGGGTAACCATATCCTCAGGGACTTTTCGTTTCCTTGCTTGTTTTTCTAGTGACAATCCGTGAACATCTTTTACTACTGAAGACTGTGCCTCTGTACAGCAATCTTCATCATCATCATATACAATCTGCCGTGGCCGTCTCTGCTTGCTCATAGGACTGGGCTCTTTGTTTACAATGACTGCAGTGCTGCTTTTTTCAGGCGAGTCACATTTAGCTACACCTTCACAGGTCTGTGAATCTGAAAACTTTAACAGAGTTTTCTCTTTTAAATGCTTTATCTTCTGGGTTTTTTCATCCTTGTAGCATGGATTGGTTGATTGTCCCTTTTTTCTAAAATATAAAAAAAAAAAAAAATACAAATTGGTACAACGGATTGCAAAATGTATGCCACCATCCTTAAACACTTATGCAATCCTGATTCTGCACCTATACAAACATTAAAATAGACTCGTTGCTCATTGTTCAGGTCACTAGCGCCGCTTCCCAACAAAGGGGATGGAAAAAATGCGAGCACAACGTGGGCTGGGGAGTGAGCCGATGCGGGCCATGGAAATTGGGCACCCAATTAGTGAGCAATGGGCAGGAGATATCAAGGGGTGGCGTCTGTAGGAGCAGGAGGGAGCAGGGCGGGGTACAGTTGGTAGAACAGAAGCTGATTTGGAGTGTGCCATTGGTAGAACGGTAAGTGGCCCAATGGTAATTTTTGGATTATAAACAAATACACATTTGTCAAAAATAGGAATGATCCCGTCAAGAAAGAGCATTACTTGGCAGGTTATAGGCTGGGCATTAATGGCCAGGTAACGCTATGTCCTTTGGGGATTATTGTTTAAAAATAAAAAATAAATATCTCGGTTTATTATTTAATCGTACAAATAAGCTGTTTTGATTTACTCTTTAACCCTGCCCCAATACCTTTATAACAACTAAAAACATACAAATTAGGTCTGCGCTATTTCTACTTTTGATTAAAAAAAATATATCCACATACACACACACACAGACACATGTAACCAAAACTGGTGCGCTCAGAAAGGACACAATCTCCTCCTAGGAAAGAAAGAGGGGGTGGGGGGGGGGGGGGGAGAAATAACAGTGTATCATTTTTTCATTTACAGAGAGAGCGAAAAGAGGGGAGAAAGGCGAGAAAAAAAGAGACGCGAGGGCGAGCGAAAAGAAAGAGGGGAGAACTAAAAAGGGGGAGAGAGGGCGGGTGACAGGGCCAAGGGTGAAAGCGAGAGGGGTAAGAGACAGAGAGGGGTAAGAGACAGAGAGATTCACAAATTTGTGGCACAACATACATGTAGAGTTCATCTGTGCTCCAGTTATCTTCCCATTGCTCTGCGCTTTCTTTCTCAGGCTCTCCTAATGGAATTGGTCTTTTCGTTCTCGACTACCTTCTTAACAAATAGATTTATTCAACTTTTGTGGTATCTGATGCATCTCAGTCTTGGGTAACCATATCCTCAGGGACTTTTCGTTTCCTTGCTTGTTTTTCTAGTGACAATCCGTGAACATCTTTTACTACTGAAGACTGTGCCTCTGTACAGCAATCTTCATCATCATCATATACAATCTGCCGTGGCCGTCTCTGCTTGCTCATAGGACTGGGCTCTTTGTTTACACTGACTGCAGTGCTGCTTTTTTCAGGCGAGTCACATTTAGCTACACCTTCACAGGTCTGTGAATCTGAAAACTTTAACAGAGTTTTCTCTTTTAAAAGCTTTATCTTCTGTTTTTTCATCCTTGTAGCATGGATTGGTTGATTGTCCTTTTTTTCTGAAATATATAAAAAAAGAAAAAATCCTACCAGAGGATTGAAATCGGATATATAAACGTTGGGATAGAGTCTTCTGAAAATACACCAAACCATTCTCACATGCTAAAATGGGCCAAAGCTTTAAATGTACAATTAGAGCGAGATGAGCGGGAGGATATCTGGGAATCGGCAGCCAAAACTTCAATTTGCACAATAACAAAGGAAAACATTTCCGAGATTCTATTTCAGTGGTACCTAACTCCTAGTAGGCTGAGCCAGATCTTCTATGGGACGCCCGATCTATGTTGGAGAGGATGTGGTCTCAGGGGAGATATGGCCCATATATGGTGGACATGCCCAGTGATACAAAACTTTTGGGTGATGATCCAGAGTGTGGTGCTAGAGATAACGGAACGGAGGATTGCTCTGGACCCGCTGATCCTTGTACTGGCCAAACCAGTTAAAAATATCATGTCCCCCATGAAGAAACTGATCTCTTTCATTCTAAATGCTCTTTTGGTTCTAGGACTACCTTTTTTCCGTATAGATTTTTTCAACTTTTGTGGTATCTGATGCCTCTCAGAGTCTTGGGACTTTTTGTTTCCTTGCTTGTTTTTCTAGTGACAATCCCTGAACATCTTTTACAACTGACGGTTCCTCTGTACAGCAATCTTCATCATCATCATATACAATCTGCCGTGGCCGTCTCTGCTTGCTCATAGGACTGGGCTCTTTGTTTACAATGACTGCAGTGCTGCTTTTTTCAGGCGAGTCACATTTAGCTACACCTTCACAGGTCTGTGAATCTGAAAACTTTAACAGAGTTTTCTCTTTTAAATGCTTTATCTTCTGGGTTTTTTCATCCTTGTAGCATGGATTGGTTGATTGTCCCTTTTTTCTAAAATATAAAAAAAAAAAAAGAATACAAATTGGTACAATGGATTGCAAAATGTATGCCACCATCCTTAAACACTTATGCAATCCTGATTCTGCACCTATACAAACATTAAAATAGACTCGTTGCTCATTGTTCAGGTCACTAGCGCCGCTTCCCAACAAAGGGGATGGAAAAAATGCGAGCACAACGTGGGCTGGGGAGTGAGCCGATGCAGGCCATGGAAATTGGGCACCCAATTAGTGAGCAATGGGCAGGAGATATCAAGGGGTGGCGTCTGTAGGAGCAGGAGGGAGCAGGGCAGGGTACAGTTGGTAGAACAGAAGCTGATTTGGAGTGTGCCATTGGTAGAACGGTAAGTGGCCCAATGGTAATTTTTGGATTATAAACAAATACACATTTGTCAAAAATAGGAATGATCCCGTCAAGAAAGAGCATTACTTGGCAGGTTATAGGCTGGGCATTAATGGCCAGGTAACGCTATGTCCTTTGGGGATTATTGTTTAAAAATAAAAAATAAATATCTCGGTTTATTATTTAATCGTACAAATAAGCTGTTTTGCTTTACTCTTTAACCCTGCCCCAATACCTTTATAACAACTAAAAACGTACAAATTAGGTCTGCGCTATTTCTACTTTTGATTAAAAAAAATATATCCACATACACACACACACAGACACATGTAACCAAAACTGGTGCGCTCAGAAAGGACACAATCTCTTCCTAAGAAAGAGGGGGGTGGGGGGGGGGGAGAAATAACAGTGTATCATTTTTTCATTTACAGAGAGAGCGAAAAGAGGGGAGAAAGGCGAGAAAAAAGAGACGCGAGGGCGAGCGAAAAGAAAGAGGGGAGAACTAAAAAGGGGGAGAGAGGGCGGGTGACAGGGCCATGGATGAAAGCGAGAGGGGTAAGAGACAGAGAGGGGTAAGAGAGAGAGAGAGAGAGATTCACAAATTTGTGGCACAACATACATGTAGAGTTCATCTGTGCTCCAGTTATCTTCCCATTGCTCTGCGCTTTCTTTCTCAGGCTCTCCTAATGGAATTGGTCTTTTCGTTCTCGACTACCTTCTTAACAAATAGATTTTTTCAACTTTTGTGGTATCTGATGCATCTCAGTCTTGGGTAACCATATCCTCAGGGACTTTTCGTTTCCTTGCTTGTTTTTCTAGTGACAATCCGTGAACATCTTTTACTACTGAAGACTGTGCCTCTGTACAGCAATCTTCATCATCATCATATACAATCTGCCGTGGCCGTCTCTGCTTGCTCATAGGACTGGGCTCTTTGTTTACAATGACTGCAGTGCTGCTTTTTTCAGGCAAGTCACATTTAGCTACACCTTCACAGGTCTGTGAATCTGAAAAATGTTGTGCTTTTTCCTGCATAGTTACTGCAAACAGTCTGAGCAACAAAACCAAAGAAACACATCCAGGCAGCAAAACTGCATTGCCTGTGAAAAAATGTTGTGCTTATTTTCCTGCATATAGTTCCTGCAAACAGCCTGAGAAACAAAGCAAAGAATCACATACTGTACAGCAGGGACCAGAATTTAAGGGATACACATTCAGGTAGGAAATGCAGAAAAGTGTGAAAATTGATGCAAGACTGTGCTGAAGCAGGGAAACTTTTACAGACGGTGACCGACGCAAGGTACTGATTCTGGGAATTTAAAATGGCCACCCAGCTGAAGTCAAATACAGACTCTGCAAATGAAAGTGTGTTCCTGGTGTAAAGAACCACACCACACGGAGCAGTGTCCCTTCAGGCCTTACTCAGACGATGAGAGTAAATGCATGCACAGTACTGCTAATATTGTAATACTTACCCATGGGAAGAAAAAGTCTACAGAGATGCCTGTGAGAGCTGCGACCTCTACAAGCAAAATAGGCCCACCTGTAGGACTACCACAATTTGGGGTTCTAGCAAATACAGTGGTAACAGTTGCAATAGCGCCTCCTGAGGTCAGGAAGAAAAATACAACTGATAGCCCCAAAATGGAGGACAAGATGCGGCGTTCCTGTAATGAACCCTACCCCACGGAAGAGTGACCCTTCCGGTCCGATAAGGAGGAAGACATCTCTTACGGAGAACCCGAACTGAATCACACTCTCAGAACACCCCAAGAATGGTGGGGGTGCCTGAACTCGGTACGAACCGAAAAGACCGCTCTCTATGATGACGAATGTGATCGGTAGGAGGAAGAGCGGGAACAGCAGATCGCTAAATATTTACGCCACCTAAAGCAACTGCAAGGAAAACATGGCGGATACAGTGAAGCTGCTGAAGTTTCAAAAAAAGACGGAGACCCCAGTATCCCTGATGGGACGGAGTCGTCAAAAACAAAAAGGCAGAAAAAGAAAAAAAAGGGTCTTCACTTACCGTGTAAGGAACAGACACATCTGCAGATCCCGCGGAGGAAAAGGGGGTCCGAGATGCCCTGCAGCCTAGAGAAAATGGAGAATTCGTCCTGTGGATGACCAAATATCCAGAGGGCCCAAGGCAGAAGTCGTGTAGCCCAAAGAAGTGTCTGTCCGGTGCTAATCAGGGATCGGTACTGGGACCCCTGCTTTTTAACTTGTTTATTAATGACCTTGAGGTTAGGATCGAGAGCAAAGTCTCCATCTTTGCTGATGATACTAAATTGTGTAAGGTAATAGAATCAGAGCAGGATGTAATTTCTCTTCAGAAGGACTTGGAGAGACTGGAAACGTGGGCAGGTAAATGGCAGATGAGGTTTAATACAGATAAATGTAAGGTTATGCATTTGGGATACAAGAATAAAAAGGCGACTTACAAATTAAATGGAGATATATTGGGGGAATCCTTGATGGAGAAGGATTTAGGAGTGCTTGTAGACAGCAGGCTTAGCAATAGTGCCCAATGTCATGCAGTAGCTGCAAAGGCAAACAAGATCTTATCTTGCATGAAACGGGCAATGGATGGAAGGGAAGTAAACATAATTATGCCCCTTTACAAAGCATCAGTAAGACCACACCTTGAATATGGAGTACAATTTTGGGCACCAATCCTAAGAAAGGACATTATGGAACTAGAGAGAGTGCAGAGAAGAGCCACCAAATTAATAAAGGGGATGGACATTCTAACTTATGAGGAGAGGCTAGCTAAATTAGATTTATTTACATTAGAAAAGAGGCGTCTAAGAGGGGATATGATAACTATATACAAATATATTCAGGGACAATACAAGGAGCTTTCAAAAGAACTATTCATCCCACGGGCAGTACAAAGGACTCGGGCCATCCCTTAAGATTGGAGGAAAGGAAATTTCACCTGCAACAAAGGAAAGGGTTCTTTACAGTAAGGGCAGTTAAAATGTGGAATTCATTACCCATGGAGACTGTGAAGGCAGATACAATAGATTTGTTTAAAAAAAGGTTGGACATCTTTTTAGATGGGAAAGGTATACAGGGATATACCAAATAAGTATACATGGGAAGGATGTTGATCCAGGGATTAATCCAATTGTTGGAGTCAGGAAGGAATTAATTTTTCCCCTTAATGGGGTTTTTTGTTTGCCTTCGTCTGGATCAAAAAGTAAGTATAGATATAGGATAAAGTATCTGTTGTCTAAATTTAGCATAGGTTGAACTTGATGGACCTACGTCTTTTTTCAACCTCCTCTACTATGTAACTATGTAATAGTGAGAAATCCTCAACCTACCATACCAGGGAAGCGGAGCCGGAACCAATGAGTGACGATCCCTTGACCAGCCCTGAAGATGCCTTGAAAATTGCCAGGCGTGACTTTGATCTGCTCCGGGAACAATTGAAACTGAAGAAAGACGATTACGCAGAGCTACTGAAAAATAACGTGGAGCTACAGAAGAATGTGCTCACGATGTACTCTTTGGCCAGGACAGAATTGGACGATCTCAAGACTGAGCTAGACACTGCAAACGCTACTATTACCGCCATGGATGAAAAGCAGAGTCAATCCGATAGAATGATTGGTAATCTGAAGCAGAAGTATGAGGAGGCACTGAAGGAGATTGCAGTCTTTCAGCAGGAGGTTCGCAAGTGCATTAAGAGGTGGAAGTCTCTCAAAATGAAGTTCATACTCTCCGCATAGAACTGAATGCCACACACCAGGAGGTCAACAGTGTCCGGACAGAGGTGGACATATCCCAGAAGGAGGTTCACACTCTCTCTACAGCACTGGATGCCTCACACCAATAGATCAGCAGTTGCCGCACAGAACTGGAAGTCTCTAAAAAGGAACTTCACAGTCTCACCAAGGAACTGGACATCTTTCAAAAAACTATCCTCTGTCTTAATACGGATCTTAAAGTCTCTCAGAAGGAGCTTTAGACACTCAACCTAAAGATGGAAGTCTCACGCCAGGAGACCAGGAGTCTCAAAGTCGAAGTGCGTAAAATGGAAGGGGGACTATAAGGAGGCCCTGAATGATACAGAGACTGCAAAAAGAGACAATTTATGACTAAAAGAAGAAAATTCGAATTTGACAGACCACGTCAATGAAAAGAATGAAAAGCTGCACGAGCTTGAAAAAATAAAGAAACCTTTGGAGAATGAAAAGTTTGAAGCAGGGCACCGCCTGCAGAACCAACTGCAAGGACTGCATACACACCTCCAGAATGCAGAGGAGAAGCAGCGAACTCTGCAGGAAGACAATCTGCAGGCTGCTAAGGAAATACAAGTGCTGCAGGAACGTCTGATTACCCAGTGCGTCCTCGCAAAGCAGCAGGATAAAATGAAGGCTACCCTGACCATCACCAAAGCATCGCTAGAGGCTAAGGTTAGAGGCCAGGTGACTCGGTACAAGAGGGAGCGCAAAAAGGTCCAGAAACTGAGACGAGTATCTGCAGCCCAAGCAAAGAAGTTCACAGTGCTCCACAAATTAAAGAATGATAGGTGGAAGCAAGCTCAGAGAAAGCACAGGGAACAAATAAAGACCCTGAAAGGAGAATGGCAGGAAACACTCAAGAAACAGAGTGAGACTCTGCAGACCAGTAACTTACAGATACCTCCAATAAGGGAAACTGTACTGGCTCTGCCCAAGCATCGGTATCCCACAGTAACTAATGCCCGTGAGGACAAGGGTACAGTGAGAGCTGGGGAAACCACTCGCCTTCAAAACAAGATTACGAAGTCTGAGCCACCTAAGAAAGCACCAGCCAAACCTGCAACCGCCCAACAGGCAACAAACAGAGGTAGGACTGCAGAATCAAAGCCAGGAGAATCCTTAGCTGAGGAAGCTGAAAAGATAGGACATTCTCTGGAAATGGAGCTGGAATCGCAACTCAATCCCAAAGAAGCTGAACTGGTGACTACTTTGAAAGGGAAAAGTGCAGGAAGACAGCTTCAAGAACTGAGGGCTCAGGTTGCTGTTCTTGGTTTCTCTTGTGATACCATGAAATGGACATTTGGTGCTAAAGTGGAGTACATGGGAAAGATAGCGATTTGCATAAACGCTCTGCGATTGTCGCCATACAGTCTGCCTACAAAAAGAGGAGCGCCCGACACAGGGGTAAGCTCATGGCCACGTGGTCAGTAGAAAGACTGGACTTGGAAAAAGTTCTCCTTGAGCAACTGAGGACTGCTGATCTCAAGCACCTTCTGAAGGAGACACTACTAAACTGGAGGAAGGGCTCCAATCCCAGCGGGACTGAGGGTTCTCCTCCTCCATCCACTCTCATTCAAGTCACTGAGATATCTCGAATGCGAGTGGAAGGATGGGTTTTGGCCGTGGCAAGCACGAGCTTCCCACAAACAGGGGAGGTATGTAACAGGGGACTTACCCTGTTCAGAAAACTTGCCTCTAATCCAGCAGTGTGCTGGTTAATTGACCAGCACCTGGCTGATTAGAGGTGTCAGAAAAAGCCTGCCTCTGAGACAGGAAGAGAGATTTTCCTCAGTACACAAGGGTGCTGACAAGAGGAAAGAGGTCTTGAGCAGAAAGGCTCTGCTGAAATCAAGAAACCCAAAGACCTATATTCCTGGACACAAGGGACCCAGGAACCTACCAGAGACTGACATGAAGGGCCATATGCTTTAAGGTATCTCTTGAGACTTTGGGGAATAGGGTGGTAATGGAATCCCTCCAGCCCTGGAGAAAAGGACTGGGGAAGTAAATGAGCCCTTAAACAGGGATAGGCGGTTGTTGTTTTCATGTTTTGCTGTGTTAAAAGGGACAGGCGCAATAAAGCCTTATTTTAATTTCACCCTAAAAACGGTCTCCATTGCATACCTCTGCACACATCTCTTACAGTGAGATATGGCATAGGATGCTAGATAAATTAAGAACTAACCGGAAGTTAAAGCACAGGAAAGAGAGGGTTTAAGTCAGGATAGCCTCAAGGAAATAGAGGATACAACAAGACAGAATTAGAGGTATCAAGGAATAGACAGAAAGCAGATAGACAGATCAGGGAATTCTTTCCGTAACAGGATATAGCAAAGAGACGGGAAGGATTCTAAAGGTAGCAAGTAGAGAGCGGGAAAAGATGACATAGTTTAGGGCTCAAGATAGGACACGAACCTGCGGTCAGGAGGGGTCACAGGATAGTTATAGTAATACAGCAGGGGTTTGAGAAGGCGGGAGTAGAAGAATAGGACAAGAAATTAAACAGGGACTATAGGGTTAGGAGTTATCAAGCGGGGTTAGAGTTCGGTAATTAGATAAAGGTTATTTGGGGGGGTGGGGTTGGAGAGCCAGGGGGACGACGCGGGGCTGGGGGTTTGCTCCGGGGTCTACATGTGTCTCCACTTGGGCACCAGGGGACTTTACTGCTTGTGGCTCATGAAAGCCCCCAGAGGATCGGTCGAGGTAGACTGTGGCGGAGGGGTGGAAGGGCCACGTGTTCTCATTCCGATGGACCATCCAGCTTGGGCAATCATTGTGGTCAGGGGGGCTAGGCCATCTCAGCTCACAAAATGTTTTTAGTTGTATTTGTTGTTGTCTTTGTCTATGTCTCAATGTTCCCCTTGTGTTTCCACCCCCATCCCTTTCCCTGGCAGGAGAAAGACTCACGGGCTTGGCTCTTTGACGGAGCAAAGGGAGACGATCAGCCAAACGAGGCTTATAACCAGGTCGTCTTCGAAGATGCTTGTCTAAAACCCGGTCTTGATGGAAAAGGATATCATCATAATATCAAATAACTTGAAGGGTTTTAACAGTCCTCAGAAACTGAGACTAGCTTTGACAGGTTACAGACGGACAGACCCCGACATAATATTTTTTACAGGAAACACATTTCTCACAGGC
The DNA here is from genome assembly GCF_040206685.1 of Ascaphus truei. Classification (NCBI taxonomy): domain Eukaryota; kingdom Metazoa; phylum Chordata; class Amphibia; order Anura; family Ascaphidae; genus Ascaphus; species Ascaphus truei. Next base: position 172,419 of record NW_027456898.1, read on the forward strand.
CAATTCCCCCCCAAAATTATTGATATAGTAAATACCGGAATTGGTACGCATCGTCAGCCCCGGTTAAGAAGCGAGCTGTAGCGACATTAATAAATAATAGATTACCACTGCGAGTGGACCTTACAAAAAAAGATGGAGATGGACGATATCTAATCCTGGTAGGTAATTGCGAATATACATGCCCCAGGGGAACAAACGGGAAACTTCCTGAGTAGGTTTTTCTCGGTCTTAAAAAGAGTGGCCATGGGATGTATCATTCTAGGGGGTGACTTTAATCAAACCTTGGACCCGGAGTATGAGAGGTGCACACCAGGAAAAAAGTCTCAGTCCAAGATCAGAACGGCATGGACCAAAGGGAGACAATGGACTTATAGACATCTGGCGGGAACAGCACCAGAGTGAGAGAGGTTATACCTTTTTGTCTCATCCACACGACAGATATAGCAGGATAGACTACCTCTTTGTCTCGAATAGATTGGTTTCAGTGATCTCCCACACAGGGATCCACGATATTTCAAGGTCAGATTACGCACCAATAGAGCTGCGGTGCTCCCATTTTAGGCTGGACAGACCAGTAGCGAACTGGAAACTCAATGAGTTACTCCTTAAGATCCCAGAGATTGAACAAACCGTGGGCGAGGAGATCGGGGTATATTTTCAGGAAAACGGAGGTAGCGTTCCCACGCTATATTTTCAGGAAAACGGAGGTAGCGTTCCCACGCAATCCACTCTATCGGAGGCCCATAAAGATACCATTAGAAGAACACTTATAGGGAATGCGGCACGACGCAAGAGAGATAGAGACAGCAAGATCAAAAAGCTCCAATCCCAATTGGCTGAACTGTCTACTCTTCATAAAAGTAACAAGCTAGCCTTGACATTGAAGGAGTGGCTAGATACGAAAACAAAACTAAATTTATTGCTGGCCTCACAGGCGGAGAGGGGGACTTTAACTGGTCTAAGCGAACTTTTTACGAAAAAGCTAACAAACCAGATACCCTACTTGCCAACAATGATGACTATATGATGGAAAGAATGTCTCCCATTGCGAGGAGACACACACCCAGCTAAAGACATTTAAAAGGACAGCAAAACTGCCTAGCCTAATGTAAACAGAGAGGAGAGGGAGGCGCTTCGGGACTTCTCAATGGAGGAGCTAATGGAGGTACTCAAGTTCTTGAAGACTTTGCAGTGGAAACTCGCGTTGGGTGAATCAGTGATAACTAAGAAGCCCTTGTTGATGACATCCAGAGTGGAGGTCAACTTTAATCAGCCCAGTACCTGCTGTGACGGCCGTAGAGTGGATGGTGTTGCTGTGCATATCCTTGTCTGACCCTATGACCCAGGGTGGTCTGAATGCTCGCAAACAAAGGCACTTATGTAAGTGGAATAATTTGTGTTTTTAAAATTAAAGACAGTATTATACTATTTTTGCTTCCCCCTTCTGTTGTATATGGATTTCCTGTCCCTCTATATGGATCTGGAGTACCTGTCTGGGGACATAAGTTGGTAACTTCTAATAACCACAACGCTTATACTTCACGTTAAACACGTGAGTGCAAATTTTATAGAACTCCCCGCATTGAAATTATATGTTGGAGTAGACAATATTGCACTATCTTTGTGTTTCTACTTTCTTTACATGTCCTGATGTGATTTGCGCACCTGTTTCTCCTTCGTTTGCTGACTGAATTTGGTTTGAAATTCTACGTCGGGAGCTGCAATCATTAAGGATAGTTTATCATTTGTGCTACTGTGATTTATTAGTAATATTATTTGCGCTTGTTTTTCTTTTCACTATTATAGAGTGGCACTAGACAGGGTTGTCCTCTGTCGCCCTTATTATTCGCATTATGTATAGAACCACTGGCGGCACATATTCGCCTCAACCCAGATATAACAGGGATCCAAACAGAGAAGCAGCCGCATAAAGTGGCCCTGTATGCGGACGACGTCATTTTGACGTTATCAAACCCCTCATCTCTGCCGAATGTCTTTAGTTTACATGGGGAATTTAATACGATTTCGGGTTTTAAAATTAACAAAGCCAAGTCAGAAGCCTTAAGCATCATCCTGCCTAAGGACACGGAAAAATTGATAGAGCTAAATTTTAGCTTTACTGTAAATGGCAAGCCTCTGAAATTAAATACCTAGGGATTAATATCACCATAAATTATAATGACCTTTATAAAGCAAACTACCCCAGACTAATAAAGACTCTAAAGGAGGAGCTCAGGACTTGGGCAGAATTCAGAATCTCATGGATTGGCAGGATCCATTGCATTAAAATGAATCTCCTCCCGGGGGGCGTGGCCAGGACGTGGAGCAGGGAAGCCGCAAGTTAGATCGGCATCGTCCTGAGGTCAAGGGTAAACAGGAAATACCCCTTTAAAACTCCCCCAAAATAAAGATACATAACGGCCTGGCAGTCCAGTCAGCTTGACCCCTCACCGCAAAGTGTTTGCTGCTCTAGCTAACACCCGGAGACCCGCTGCCACCGGTGTCTGATTCCCCTGTGTCCCTGATTCCAAGATGGCCGCCGGAGCCGCGTGGTTCATCTGAGGTGCGGCGGATCACTGAGCAGGCTCGGGCGGCTGGGACGGACGGGGGAATCCCCCCCTTGCTCCCCATGGGCGGACGGGGGAATCCCCCCCCCATTTCCCCCCCACACACTCCCCCCCCCCCCCCCATCGGTGAGCTCCTCCGGTGAGCCCCTCCGGCTACAGCAAAACAGAGGTATAGTGAGAATTGGGCCCTGTATCTTTGAGGAGTGTCGACCCCTCCCCCGCCTAAAATGGCCGCTGGGCCCAAATCCTACGGGGGAAGCTTCAGATAAATTATTGCGGCACTGTGGGGAAAATCACCTAACCAGAGCAAGGACTCCAGACAGCGTACCAGCGGCTTACAGATCTGCTGGAGAGACTGCAGGGTGAGGAGGGGTGGCCACCCCCACCTGGCTATTGGAGCCTTGGCGCCACCTGATAGAAGTGCGGAGCTGCCTCCATTGCACCCCCCAGCTGAGATCTGTCTGCAGTCCCTAGAATCTGCCCCCCCCCCCGTCCCCACCACTTCAAGAGACAAATCAACAGAATGAGGGAAGAGTGTCTGTCCTTAATACATTAAAAATGTTTATTCTGGGGGGGGGGGGGGGGGAGGCGGGCGTGCCGATTACGTCAACCGGAGCAGTCGGGTCAAGGGAGAGCTCCGGAGAACCGCTTGCATAACCGACATTAAAAAGCACTTTCCTGTGTGATCCGGACGGCGTTGGGAAAAGAGCGTAGGCTGAGAGGAACGTGCGGACAAAGGCGGACAGCGCGGGATCCTCCGGCAGCTACAGGAAGGCTGTTGCAGCCAGGGCCCCAAGGAAAGCATTTGGGAGCAGCTCCAGTACGTCAAACCCAGCAACATCTCCTTCAGGGAAGAAATCTGACGGCAAGTATGCTGGAGGGAATCCTGTGTGCGTTCGACCTGCCCCAACATGGCAGAAGGGTATATGAGAGTTCTTTGGATCGCCGTCCACAAGTCCTCTTGAGGAGAACCGTGTGCCGTCTGATGGCGAGGCCGGTGGCAGCGGTTTGGGGAAAGCTTGGAGGAAGACCCGTCCACTGCCGCCCGATCCCTCAGAAGATGACGCTGCTGCATCAGATGAGGAGTGAGCCGGGTGCCTGTCGGGTTCCATGTTAAAACAGTCTGAATTGTTTGTGTATATTTGTAAAAAAAAGTAGTGTTTTTTTTTAATTTCATTAACTCTGAAGGTTTCTAAGTTTCATTAAGTAAAGGAAACATATATATATATTTTCCTTTAAGGGCTGCTTCAGCTCATAAGGGTTTGCTTAAAAAGCTTTGTTCTGGTGGCAACATTTATGCCCATTAAAAATAAAAATAAACTTCTGTATTATAAAAAAAAAAAAAAAAAAAAAAGCACTTTCCGTCCGGCGAAAATATCCTCAAATTGCCCCTCCCAACCCCTAAACATCAAGGCATGTCACAAAAGGCGAGAAACCAGCCGGCTCAGGGGCTAACTAAGTATTTTACTCCCGCAAAGCAGAGCTCTGAAGCGGGAGCTAAAAAACAAGATGGCGGATCCCCGCCCGGCGCACGAGGCCACAAGCAGGGACCGCCTGACTCCGAAAGACCCGACGAAAGCCTTCCCCCGGACGGGGGAATTCCAAAAGCCTTTCTCGAGGAGCTCCATGCCAAACTATATCCCTCCAAGCTGATCTTAAAGACTCTTGTCTGAGATCAAGCAAGATTTACAAGGCCTGCAAGAGAGAAATACAACGTTGGAGGGTAGACTTGAAGAGGCCCTCAACCACCAATCGGACGCAGACGAGGAAATAATCCGTCTGGGAAACGAAATCCACTCACTAAGGGACGGGCTAGAGGACCAGGAGAACCGGGATCGCCGCCAGAACATAAGAATTCCATGGCATCCCGGAAGCGTTCCTGTCCGGTCACCTGAAAGAATATTTAACGGATTTGTTTACATCAATCTGTGGAGACCTGGACCAGCGAGACCTAGAGATTGACAGAGCCCATCGAGCGCTGGGGCCGTGGTCTGATGATACGAACCGTCGACGAGACGTGATTATCCGGCTTCACAGCTACTCTACCAAGGAAAGACTTATCGGAGCTTGCAGAGAGCGTGACACCATTCTGTTCCGCGAGGAACCGCTCCAGGTCTACAACGATCTGTCAAAACTGACCGTCAACCGCTGGAAAGAATTGCGCCCCTTCACTCTGCTCTTGCGGGAGAAGGGCATTAAATATAAGTGGGGGTTTCCCTTCAAGCTAATCATAAATAATAAAGGGAAATTCCTCACGATCCGTTACCCTGAGGACATGGAACAGCTGGCGAAAACCCTCAGCCTCACCCTACTGTTGCCCCGAGCTTCTGATCCAACCCGGAACCGGGCCAGCGATACGGAAGACCTACCAGTAAGAGCCTCGGAGAGATTGGCGGGGCAGAGGCAAACACGGGACAAGTGAAATAACTTCCGCGACACTCACCTGCTTTGAGGATCACCTGGGGACGCGGGCAATCCTCCATTCCAGGACATCGGAGAGACGGGGTGCTTCACCTTGCCTAGAGTGCCCTTGCACTACCCGCAGAGGATGACGCTGATGATGTTCTTTAGTACTGACCATCTCCGTCTGACGGAATCGCACCACTCTACACGGGACTAACCGCTGCGGACGACCAGATACTGGGAGACACTGCCACGAGGGGTGCCCAGGCAGCCGGCATGTTGCAGGCTGCACCCTGCTCCCCTCCCTCCCCCTCGGCTGAGGGGAAGCCGGCGTTTCTACCATCGAGATGCAGAGAAACAGCTACTACGTTTCCCGAGACCAGCCGCACTGAGGCCTAATCCCGACGCGGAGAATGACAGTCCCCAGGACACTTGGGACGCTGATTGTTGCTCCCCATGAACACTCGAAGACGACGCCTATTCGGCAGGGTCTGTAGTGAGGAGTTATGAATAAGTTCAACTAGCATAGAATCGGCTAAGTTATTTTAAGTTATTAGAATATATCTGGTTATGTAGATTTTAGATTGTTGTCCTAGAGAAAAAGAGTTACACTGATGATATCCCCTTCCTGGCCCCCCCCCCAACCCTACCCACTCACCCCACGACCACCTCCCTCCATCCCCCCCTCCCCCTCCCTTCATCCCCCTCCCTTCATCCCCCTCCCCACCCCCCCCTCTCTCCCCCACTTACCCCCTGGATTATAACCTAGCACTGGTCTGATGTGTGCAATAAAGCTTTAGTACAAGCTCCTCAGAAGAGCCACCTGTGTAGCTGTGTGATAAGACTCCTTCGATTAGCCATGAGAAGATGGTCCCCTTCATCCCCTACCCCTCTCCCTCCCCCCACCACCCCCCTCTCCTCCAATTCCCCCCCCTACCCCCCCCCAACCAACCCTGGGTATAAGACCAAATAGAGCACTGAATAGTTATACAGCATGCTATGTATGAGAGATCAGGGAACCCGGGGATGGTGTGTTTACTTAGGAAAGGTCCAAAAGTGCACTGAGAACCACTTAACTGCAAGGTACTATAACACTGTAGGCAGCGCAAGAAATATACGTGCAGAAAAACAGTGTCCCAGATTCCCCTCCCCAATCCCTCCCCTTCCCCCCCATCACCTACCTCTCTCCCCTCCCCCCCCCCACTCCCTCCCTCTCCCTCCACTCACCCAAGGGAGCACACCCAAGCAACGGTCTGATGGGAGTACACAGCTTTGGTGCAAGCTCTCTATTTGAGCCTGAGAAGCCATGAGCACGGTGTAATAAGGGTCTTTGGTCTTTAGCCCAGCTATGAGCGCGCGAATCCTGCTATGGCTATAAGGGCCTTATTCAGAAAGCCTCGATAAGGCCCTTATCGAGCACTTATCGACCAAAATGGCTACTCGTATTCAGATAGCCTCGATAAGTGCTCGAAAACGGCCTGTATCGATGCAAAATTTTAGCGCTATCCGAAATTCGCCGACTGAGCAGCGATCAGGCCCTTATCAACCATTTTCGGTGGTTGATAAACTCTAGCGATTCAGAGACCCGTGAGTCGGCTGTCGCGGCATATCGCAGCCCATCGCAGCCCTAAAAGGCGGTCTTCTCCCCAAATCCAATTCACCACAAATTTTTTGGTCAATTGGTGGGGAGATGGCCTCGATGAGCAGCGATGTGTCGGGACTTAGAAAAAATCGGGCCCCTTTCCTGCCTCGGATTGATGCCGGGGGTCTCCGGAGCTGATACCCATTAATAGCAGCTCCGGACCCCCCCGGCATGCATCAGAGGCAGGAAACATGCATGTACAGCAACTTCATTACCTTAGTGGCTAACCGCTAAGTTAATGAAGGGGTTAAACACCCGTGCCAGCCATACAGTAAGAAACATACAATACAATACTGTGGCTATCGGGGGTGTGTGAAGGGGGAATTTGGCCCTTAGTGGCTGTTTAGGCATTGCGGGGTGAGTTAACCCCTTCATTACCTTAGCGGTTAATACCGCTAAGGTAATAAAGGGGTTAACCCAACCGCTACCCACCCGCAAGGTCTAAACACCCATCCTTAGGGCTAATACCCCCTTCACCCGCCCGTGAGGCCTAAGAACCCACCCCGGACTGACTATACCCACCCTATACCCATTGAGTAGTATAGTGGTACATCATATCCATATAATAATAATATGGGCATGATAAGCCTCTATAGCACTCAATGGGAACCCTAATAAAAATACAGTAATACACAAGACACGCAATAATAAAAGCTAACTAAACTACCAAAAAACACTTCACTAAATACAAACAGTAGCCAGCTAATCCAATCAACACAATCAATAGCAACATCAACAATGAATTAATTAATTAAACCAGTAACCAATCTAAACAATTAATTCCTAAACCAACTCAAAATGAATAGTAACACTAACAAAAGTAAACAATGAATTACTCCAACATTTATGAATGTAACCATTAAAAGACAAATAAATAGAGAGGCGCATGCGTGATGGTGAGGGGAACGGTTGCCTAATCGTATAGCTCCCACCCCCGCCAAAGCATTTTTCACAATAAAGCCAACCAAAACTACCAAATCTATATAAAAAGAACGTTTACCGACGCCGGAATACACCGCGATGGCCCCGCCATCAACAAAAAAAAAAGAACACAGGGGATCTGCGGAGGTATCTGAGTAGATCCTCATCCAGAGATGGGAGGGCAGAAATGGCGCCCGGCTCGGCACCAGGATCGGGATCGGAACGAGAGGAGGACCGGGAGGAGACACCAGAGCAACGGCCAGTACGGCGGTGCGATTTCGACCGGCTGTACAACGACATGAAGTCGTTATTTAGAGCCGAAATCCAAGAACTCCGACAGGAGGTACAGGGCCTGGGAACAAGAACTGGGGCCCTGGAGGACAAAATGGTGGCGGTCTCCTCCACAATTAAAAAATCAGACAAACGTGCTGCATACCTGCAAAACCAGATCACAGAGCTGGCCGAGAGACAGGAGGATGCTGAGAACCGGGACCGGCGGAGCAACATTCGCATCCGATGCATACCAGAGGAAATAACAGAGATTGAAGATTTCCTCACAAGATGGATGACGAGTTTGCTCCCTGACACTCCAGCAGCTGAACTAATGTTAGATCGATGCCACAGGGCCCTACGGAGCAAACCGCTGGCGAATGCGCAACCCAGGGATGTGATCGCCAGGTTACACTACTACCGCACCCGGCAGGCAGTTTTTACGAAAGCCCGGGGAGAGGAAGCCTGTAAATTCGAGGGCATCTCGCTACAGCTTTATCAGGATCTGTCCCCCCTGACCCTGGCCAGACGCCTGAAGCTACAGCCCATAACCCGCCTCCTCAGGGACAAAGCCATCCGATACCGGTGGACCTTTCCGTTCGGCTTACTAGTCATCAGGAACGGAAAGGCCACCTCAATGAAAAACCTGGAGGAGGGGGAGGAATTCCTGCGTAGGCTGGGAATTACGACCGGAGAACCCAGGAGCCCCCGGGCAGAGAGAGAGCCGGACAATGAGTGGCAGCAGGCCGGCACATCCCGGAAGACTCGAGCCGCCAGTGAACCGGAGAAGGAGTGAAAAAGCAAATAAAGTACAAAGATTGCACAGCTCCAATAAAATGTTTTGTTACCAGTTTTGGTTGCCTACAAGTTATGGCCTACAGTTGGGACTCTCAGGACTGCTAACAGCTTGAAGCGTGAAGTAGCAGAGTAGGCATAAGTAATGCCACAACTCCACCTATCTAAGGCGGGATACACAGATTCTATTCCACGGGGTCAGACCTAAGCCTGCAAAAGAAAAGACTTACCAGAAATTCCGGCGACAATGGCTGCCCCGCAACCCGGAAGAGACGCGTGACACGCACCTAGGAAAGATGGAGGCATCGCGCCTCGTGGCGATCCCAAAAAAATCCTGCACGGCCGGAAGAAGATGAGCCCAGCGCGGGAAGACGTCCACTTCCGTCGACATCCGGCGGTGAATGAGCCAGGACCGGAAGGACGTCACCGGATATGGCCGTGCGGCCATCTTGGTAGAGGCGCCTAAGAGGGAAAAGAGGATCTACGTCACGAGACGGCGCCGGAACAGCCCCGAGACAGGAGAAACCAGATGCCCGCGGCAGCACACAAAAGGAGGCACAGCCCCACGGACAGAGGAGCAGTGTCGCCCTGCCCGCAGACCCACCGGCCGCAGACTCCCCTTCGGAGGACACCCCGGCCCCGATTGCAGACGCCCCCCCCCGATAGATAGGGCCATTAACCACCCATAATTTAGACACAGGGATAGGACATGTCGAGGGAAGTAGGGGGAAGGAGGAATACCAAAGTGCGGCAAGGCAGAGAGGAATAACACCACACAGCGGACAGCAGTAACGCCACTAATTAAAGGGGAGCAGGGCCACCTAGTCTTATGCTCCAAAGTGGGGGGCCAGTAAGGAAGGGGCTCGGAGAGAGCTAGCACGTAAAAACGGCCGTAAAACACCGTGGGATAGATAGCGGTCACAGGGCACTGAGACATCACACACCACATAAAAGCTAAGCAAGGGGAAAAGCCCCCCACATAGATAGGGTATACATGCATACCAAATCAGCTTGCAGTCCTGAAGACGCCGGACGTTCACATTGTTAATAAAGAGTTGCCATAAGCTTGGTTAAAATTTGATGGGGGGGGGTAGCCTCCTTCTTGCCGTCGCCATGAGTCTCCTCATGGATACCTGGGGGATAGACCCCAGGAGATTCATGCAAGACCCCGGTGTGCCGGGGAACACGGGTAAGGCCCAACCTCGCGTGATCAGAAGTGGGCCCGCCCGAACCGGAACCCCACGTGGGGCAGTTCAGGTGCCCAGGGGATCTCGGTCCTCTGAGGTCACCGAAAGTTATCAAAGTTTATTTGTTGTCTCCCCAATGTTCCCATTGTGTTTACCCCAGTGTTTCTCCCCTGCGCAGATGAGCAGTATACAAAGCAGTTCACAAAATCATACTCTGAGGAAGTTCATGTCCCCATTAGAAAGAGGTAAAGCAGCAATTCCTATTGAAAACACCAATGGGTAAGGATTTTACAATCTTATCACACAACACAAAAGGTTTTAATAGCCCCCTGAAAAGAAAACTTGCATTCACAGACTACCGGAGGCAAGACCCCGACATAATACTACTCCAAGAGAACCACTTCTCAAGGACCAGTTCCCCCAAGTTCCTAGATAGCAGATATAGAACGTGGCTCTCCGCACCAGCAAACGTAAAAAAAAGAGGGGTAGCAACCCTATTACATAATCGCCTGGCATTCAATATCACGCTAACAAAAAAGGATAAGAATGGTCGCTTCCTGATAGTAGTAGGCGAGATGGGAGGTCAGCCCCTCACAATTGCCAACGTATACGCCCCCAACGAGGGAGCAGATACTTTCTTCACGAAATTCTTCACCATCTTACATAGTGGCACAAGGCGGTATAGTTCTAGGGGGCGATTTCAACCTGACATTAGATCCCAAGGCCGACAGATGCACACCCAAAGCACCGAAGAACACACAAAGTAGAGCAATCTGGAACCAAGGCCTTAAGACAAATAGGTTGGTAGATATATGGCGGGAACAACATCCAGGGGCAAAAGAGTTCACGTTCTATTCGCACCCACATGACAGATACAGCAGGATAGACTACCTCTTTGTGTCTAACAGAATGGTTTCGCAGATCTCCCATACGGGCATCCATGATATTTCATGGTCAGATCATGCGCCAATTGAGCTGCGGTGCACAGACTTCAGACTAGACAGACCAGGAGCGACATGGAAGCTTAATGAATGCTTGCTAAAAATCCCTGAAATTGAAACAGAAATAAGGGATAAAATCAGGGTCTATTTTGAGGAGAATGTCGGTAGCGTGACATCCCAATCCACCCTATGGGAGGCCCATAAGGCAACTCTCCGCGGAGAACTCATGGGGATAGCTAGTAGGCGGAAAAAAGCAAGGGAAAAGAAAATTCTGATCCTCCAATCCGAGCTATCAGCCCTCTCCGCCCTACACAAAACTACCAAACAAGCGCAGACCTTACAGGCCTGGCGTGACACTAAAACTAAATTGCATCTGTTGATGTCCTCCCGAGCTGAAAAGGAGCTGACCTGGTCTAGGCGACAATTCTATGAGAAAGCGAACAAGCCAGATACCCCACTTGCCAATAAACTCAAAAATTGTAACCGTAACTTCCATATCCAATCCATTCGTACCAAGAACGGTGACCTTACTTCTGATCCTAAACTAATTGTAGAGGAATTCAAAAAGTACTATGAGACCCTGTATGACGGGGCGAAGGTCTCCCATTGTGAGAACACTCATAGGCAGCTGAGGACGTTTCTAACTGAGGCAAAACTACCCAGACTGGGCAGATTGGAAAGGGAGGCATTACAGGAAGACTTCTCAGGTGAGGAGATCTCAGAGGTAATAAAAGCACTAAAGCCAGCCAAAGCCCCGGGCCCGGATGGCTTCTCCAACTTGTACTATAAAAAATTCAGAAAAACCTTAGTACCTCACCTGGCCCGATTATTCAATTCATTTTTAGATGGTGCCCCTATTCCTAGCCAAATGCTCCAGGCGTCTATAACAGTGATCCCTAAACCAGGAAAGGACCCAGCAGACTGTAAAAGTTATCGGCCAATATCTCTTATCAATTCAGACACTAAAATCTTCTCCAAACTATTAGCCAACCGTCTGAATTCGGTCATGCCGAAGCTGGTCCACCCCGATCAAGTAGGATTTATATGCGGAAGGCAAGCTATGGACAATACCAGACGGATAATAGATTTAATTGATTTGGCACAGAAAAAACACATCCCGTCTATGGCATTGAGTTTAGACGCTGAAAAGGCCTTCGACCGCATTGATTGGCCCTACCTTACAGAGACGCTGCGACTGTTCGGCATAGGGGGGAGAATGTTGGGCGCTATTCTGGCTCTCTATAGGGAACCAAGGGCGAAGGTCAGACACCAGGGCTTCCCCTCGGCAGACTTTCCAATAAAGAGCGGCACCAGGCAGGGATGCCCCCTGTCCCCACTTATTTTTGCACTATGTATAGAACCCCTAGCGGCACATATCCGCAACTCTCCAGATATAACAGGTATACAGATAAAAGATCAGTCACACAAAGTGGCCCTGTATGCAGATGACATTATACTAATGTTGTCCAAACCCCTTACCTCCCTGCCAAATGTCTTCAGCTTATTAGACGAATTTAATAAGATATCGGGGTTCAAAATCAATCAGACAAAATCAGAAGCACTAAACATCAACCTGCCAAAGGTCACCGAAAAATTAATAGAACTGAATTTTAATTTCAAATGGCAAGCATCCTCCATTAAATATTTAGGTATCTATATCACCAAAGAATATTCAGCCCTATACAAAGCCAATTACCCCAGACTAATTAGGACTTTGAGGGAGGATCTTCGGATCTGGTCAGGCCACACAATCTCGTGGATCGGCAGGATCCAATGCCTTAAGATGAATCTCCTACCCCGAATCTTGTATCTGTTTCAGACCCTCCCGATACAAGTGATCAGGGATGACATCCTCCGCTTACAGTCCTCTATGGTGAAATTCGTCTGGGGTAATAAAAAACCACGAATAAAAAGTAGCATTCTCACGAGGCCAACAGTTAGAGGAGGGTTAGGGGTACCTTGCTTGATATCATATCTCAAAGCGGCACAATTAACCCAAATTATTCAGTGGCACATACACCCAAGCCTGCGCAGATGGGTGGAGCTGGAAAAAGCATGCTGTGACCCTGTAGAGATACAAGACCTAATTTGGCTACCCAAAAAGACGTATCTGACAGTGAGTGAGCCGCTGGCCGCAGTGAATAGCTCGTTGGCGACTTGGGAGAACACCAAACACAAGTGTGCACTGACAACCCAGCACACACTTATGACCCCGATTACGGGGAACCCTGATTTCGCTCCGGGCCTGTTACGCAAGAACTTTGCAGTCTGGAAAGCAAAAGGTATCACCAGATTACTACACCTGGAGAGACACCAAAATATTAAATCATTCGAACAAATCCGAGCAGAAACAGAGATGCCCCACTCCGAATTTTTTAGATATCTCCAGGTGAGAGCATTTTACGCTAAAATCCCCAAACGCCCCAAACGCACAAATATTGAGCAGCTGTGTTCCAGAGGCACGGACACCACGGGACTCACTTCTCGGATATACGAGAGGTGGTCTGTCCTGGACGAGACGTAGACATTAAATTAACATACAGAACCAGATGGGAAACGGACTTAGGGGAGACATTAGAAGACAAGGACTGGTCCACTATAGTACTGGCAGCAGCGAAAAGCTCCATATGCACCACCTTGAAGGAGAGTGCATATAAAGTCCTAATGAGGTGGTACCTCACCCCTACACGATTAGCAAAGTTTGTCAAAGGTTACCCCCCATTGTGCCCAAAACAATGTGGGGAGCAGGCAGACTTGCTTCACATGCTGTGGGGTTGCCCCAAAGTGGCTCCTTTATGGGAGGAAATCCAAGATTGGCTAACGAGTATTCTCGGACAGTCGGTCCCCCTGGACCCTTGGCTGTTCCTGCTGGACAGGCGCACTCGGGGAAAAGGCAGACCGGCTCAAAAATTGATTGCACATTTTGCAACAGCCATGCGGTGCGAACTCGCAGCCTTGTGGAAGCAACCAGACTTACCCACCATTTCGAAAATCCGAAACAGAATTTGGTATATTTGCCGGATGGAGCAGTTGACAAGTCTGGTCAACGACACCGGCACAAATTTCCTGAAAATATGGACCAAGTGGCTAGACCACTCTAATATTCCAGGGGTGAATACCACCACCATCATGCCATAATACACCTAAATGCATTCTCCTACAATGAGCCAGTACAGTCGGCGCGCAATAGGGGTACAGGTAGGGAAGACATCCATGGAACTCCCGCAGCTGAGAGCTGCTCCTAAGTAGGACAGCAAGAGGTGAGACGGTGAACAGGCAGAAGACACTGAGCTCCCCCCCCCCCTCCCCCACCTTACCTTTTTTATGTTTGTGTGACGTGTTAGGTATGTGAGTTGGTCTACCCAGTATGTCTTTGTAAGAACGGAGGAAGGTGGAAACGAGAAAAGTTGGGTGTTGGTACATTAAAGAATGACATTGGGTTGGTAGACACTGTATGCAATGTACTGTTGCCCAACAATAAAAACCTTTTTGTGGAGAAAAAAAAAGACAAATAAATAAATTAAAACAATCTCTGAAGTAACCATAAAACAGGAGTCCCAGATCTGCATAAATATTACCTAGCCGCCCAATTAAAACAGGCAGTATTGTGGAATACAGACCCGGCCCTTTGATGCTGGGTAAAAATAGAGACTCAGTATGCCGAGATGCCTTCTCTGTTAGCCTGCCTCTAGAGCCTGGACAGAGGAGATAGACAATCCCATAACTTTAAATTACAGGCCTCACTACACACGTCGGAAGTCTGGGCTAAATGTAAGATTAGATATGGCTTGTCCTCACCCAAATCCCAATTGACGCCCATCCTCAATAACCCAAAATTCCCCCCAGGATGCAGATCTAAGCTGTTCGACCAATTAAGAACAAGGGGAATTGGTGCGATTGCCGATCTCTTAAGCCTTGGGAAGCTCCTGAGCTATCAAGATCTACGGGCCAAATACAACATTAGAGAATTGGACACATTTAAATACCTTCAAATCAGGCATTTTATTCGGAAAACATGCCCACTTCCAGAATACCCTACTCTCACCAAATTTGAATATCTCTGCAAAACCAATACCCACCAAAAAGGTCTCATATCGGAAATTTATCTTGAGCTAGAAAATCAACGGCCCCCTTACAACATGACTACAGTATATGCTCAAATGGGCGGCAGACCTGAATATCACTGTAGAAATCTGGCCGGCAGCCTCAGAAACTTCCCTGTGCACTACAATAAAGGAGAACTTTTATAAAATCCTGTATTTCTGGTATCTTACCCCAGCACGTTTAAACCAGATCTACCCCCTGGCATCAGATCTATGTTGGAGAGGCTGTGGTCATAGAGGGGACATGGCCCACATCTGGTGGACATGTCCAGAAATTGTTAAGTACTGGATCAAGGTCCAAAATTTGATAAAAAGAGGTCACCGACCTGGTACTACCTATCGAACCACTGACGTTCCTACTGGCTAAGCTAATGCCCGGAATTGACCGTCCATCTAGGAAATTAATCTCTTTATTCTTACCGTGGCTAGGTGTGAAAATGCGGCCTCCTGGAAGAAAACAACTACACCAGCTACAAGAACGATAAAAAGGAGAATCAGTGAGGTAATGCTCATGGAGAAGCTAACGGCTACCCTGAGACAAAACCACTTCGCATTTTACAAGGTATGGGAGCCGTGGATACTCCTTACTAGAGAAAAGCAACCCGTCCCAGTCAGATAGAGACTCACTCCCCCCAGAGAGGAATAAGGGATATATGGAGCTAACACTCTAGCCACTATCTGAGCCGAGACACTGACAGCCAGGGTGGGGATCCACTCCACCCCCCATCCCACCCCCTCCCCCCCACCCCCACCATCCCTACTGCCTTCCCTCTATTAAGGCATCTCCTCACTACGACAATTCAGGTTGTCACTTTGTTCCCCCTAAAAAAAAATCAAATGTCTTTGGATTAGGCAATGTTGTTTGTTTCACGATTACTGCTGTATCAATGCCTAATAAAATCATTTGAAACAAAAAAAAAATGTTAATTCTGGGGTGACGTCACCGAGTATCGCTGGGTAAGCGTGGAGATTGCAGCCCCGCCAGCATCTAACGATAGCAAAACACCCTTCTGGCCCGAAAATCTATACCAAACTTGGCACAAACTGAAGACGAAACGACCAGGAATGTCTAAATTAAAAAATACGGCAGCCCAAGGCGTCACAAAATAGTTTTCGCCGCCTCAGAGGAGAGCGGAGGACTCAGGCGAAAAACAAGATGGCGCCGGGGCACGAGACATAGCACCGACGGCAGACAACCGGCAACAATTGAAAGCAAGCCCGGGGTCTGAGGAACCAGTTACCAGAGCATATCTGGAGGAGCTCTTTAGCGCAATGCACTCTAAACTGCACACATCCCTGCAAGCGGACATCAAAAAGGCAGTCAGGGATATCAGGCAAAATATTGCAAGCCTGACAACAACAGCAACGGAGACGGAGAATAAAATGGAGGAGTCCCTCACAAGGCAGTCTGCAGCAGAGGAAGAAATCATACGGTTAGGAGAGGAGATACTAACCCTCAAAGAAGGTCTACAAGACCAAGAAAACAGAGACAGACGTCAGAACTTGCGCGTTCGTAATGTCCCTGAAACAATATCACCAGAAAATATCAGACCATACCTAACTTAACTTTTCACTATGCTCTACGGTGATTTGGATGAAAAGGATCTGGAAATAGACAGAGCCCACCGGTCCCTGGAGCCGAAATCGGATGATCCGAAACGCAGGCGCGATATCTTTGTGAGGATGCCTAGCTTTTCAGCCAAAGAGCGGATCATAGCGACCTGCAAAGAGAGGGAATCTATAATATTCCAAGATGAAACCCTGCTGATGTTCAACGATCTCTCGCGGCTAACCATCATCCGCCACAGAGAACTGAAGCCCCTTACGACTCTATTGCAGGAGAAAGCAATAAAATACAGCTGGGGTTTTCCGTTTAAATTGATTGCCAGCAAGGCGGGAACCATTCGCCATCCAGAGGATATGGACCCATTTGCCCGTGCGCTGGGCCCGACCCCCCCTCCATCATGGTCAACAGAACTGCCGAACCACGGCCCCAGTGGAAACAGAGGAGGCCCAGAGCGAGCGTCAGCGAGAATAGCTGCCCACCAACAGAGTCAAAACAGATAGCCACCTGAGGACTCTGCTGAGATTTAACCTGTGGGAAAAAATGGAGCTGCCCATACCTGCTTAGACGCTCTGGTTCCCGCTGACCCGCGAGCTACAAGGATGCAGCACGCACGTCTCTTCACAGCAGCAGTCGCCCGACTGGTCGCAGAGGAGGATACAAGTTCCTGTTTCCTGCAACTAGCACGCCGTTATTAGAAGCGGGAGCCCCGTTGGGCCCCACTGTTGGGTTTTGTTTTTGGGGAGGTGGGTGGAGGGCCTGTTGGCGCGAAAACTTCACCTGGTCTGCATTCGTGGACCATATCACCACCTCGAAGAGTGAGCAGAGACCCGGACCGCCAGTCGCAGAAATGGACGTACAGCAGGGTTTGTGGGGTTGGCGGGAGGGGGTGGGGGAAAAAGGAACGTTATTGCCTAGGCTTCACCGCCTGCGTTCTGCGATCTCCTCCTCCCCCCCCCCCCCCTCTAGACCCACTAAAGCTGAACCGGAGTAGACGCCTTAGACCCCCAAACAATCAGGGGGGGGGGGTGTCATCCCAACTGATACTCAAGGGCTCCTATTTAAAAAATGTAGCTGCCCCCCCCCTAACCTCTCCCCCCCTCAACCTACCCCCCTCCTCCCCCCCACCCCGAGGATAGAAAGATAGAAAGCCACTATGTATACTGTACCCTGCTATGGGCATGAAAATGCAGCAGTGTCTCAAAGTCACAAGTAGCTGCTCATTAACTTTGTGTGCACCATAAAAAACGAAGATATACTGTGATGACCGACTGCAAACAATGCGTGTATAAGTGCTTTTGTATTATTATAACCAAATATGTTGAAAGGTATTATGAAGAAAAGTCTTAAAAGGTTGAAAAGATATGTGAATCCTGTTTCCCTGACCTCACACCCTAGAATGAGCCCTCCCAAGCCTTATCCCCCCTTTCCCACTCCCTCCCTTCCCTCCCCCCATCCTCTCTTGGACCCGTCTCCCCTTCCCCCACAGAGGTTAAAACCATAAGAACGCCGCTATGGACCCACAAACTACTGCACCCTGCTATGGACACGAAAATGCAGCAGTGTCTCAAAGCTGCAGGTTGCTGATCATACTCCGTTCGCACCCACAAAACAGGACGATATATGGTGGAAACAAATTGTTAACATTGAATGTACAAATGTTCTGCTTCATCCTATCCTGATACTTTTAAAGGTATTAGGCATACCTCCTTCCCCCCCTCCCTCCCACAAAGTTATTTAACCTATAGTTAGGGGCCCACGTCTTCCCTGTCCCCAAAGGTTGTCGGCACCGGACTTACCCCCCGCGGGCCTCCAGGCCAAACGCCGGTTAAAAGTTACACCGGTTGTAATTTTTCTGGCCACATCAAGGCCTAGTTTACTCTCTCTATCACCTGCTAGTACTGTCCCAGCAGGCCCCTCCCCTCCCTTCCCCCCCCCCCTCTCTTGCATTCGCCCCCCCGGCCCTGGTCGGTTAAGAGAGACTTACTTCCACGAGAGTCTTGACAATACCAACACCCTTCCTAATTACAGACAAACATAGTAGAAACAAACCCCATGGCTAACCAATCAGCTAATTAAACTGGTTTCTCTGACCGTAAAAGATTTACAAAATAATCGAAAGAGGAGGTTAGCTCTGCAAGAATTAAAGGGTGACATTGTTTTCCATTAGGAGACGCACTTCACATCCCAGGCTCCGCCCCAAAACTTTCCAAAACGCGTTCCCAATGAGATATTACTCGTCATTTAGTAGTAAGAAGCGAGGAGTTGCAATTTTAATTCGCCAAGGCACTCCATTCAATCTGACAAAAATAACAACGGACCCAGAGGGTAGATTTCTAGTGGTGTATGGGTCTCTGGCTGGCTCTCCGATCGCTCTGATCAATCTATACGCGCTAAATGAAAACCAAAACTAATCCTTAAAAAAAGTACTAGAAGGAGTGGACCCTGAATACTTGTCCTCAATATTATTAGGAGGAGACCTAAATATGGTATTAAACCCCATTGAAGATAAATCATTCAACCCGGGCTGCTTGCCCTCCGCCCAATCACATAGAACTGGGAAAAAATTTAAAGAGATAATTAAAGAGATCTCTCTCATGGATATATGGAGAATCCACCACCAAGGACAGAAGGACTTCACCTTTTACTCCCCCCCTCACCAGACGTACTCACGTATCGACTATTTTCTTGCTATCAAGAACATTCTAGAGGCCGCCACTAACTCGGACATCGGACCAATAACTTGTTCGGACCATGCCCCAGTTACCTTGACACTTTCAATACCATTTACAAAAACGGTCACTTACAATTGGAAATTGAATGACTCCCTATTAAATGATATCAAAGTAGAGAAAGAAATCAAAAAAGGCCTCAAGGAGTATTTCAATATTAATTGTGGTTCGGTGTCATCCCCAACAATTTTGTGGGAAGCCCATAAGGCCACAATTAGAGGTAAAATAATCTCAATTGCCTCCCACAAAAAGAAAGTTAAAATGGAGAGGATAAAAATATTAACAGACAAAATTCTCGATTTGGAAAAACAACATAAAGCAAACCCCTCAAAAAAAATATATAAACATCTGACTACTAATAGAACTGAGCTTAAACAAATTCAATTGGAAAATGTAGAAAAAGCCCTTAAATGGACTAACCAAAAATATTGCGATAAAGGCAACATGGCCGATAAACTTCTGGCTAGCAAATTAAGAGGTGTGCAAAAAAGATCCCAAATAACGGCGATCAAGAATACATCTGGTGAGGTAATATATAACGAAAGAAAAATAGCCGAAGAATTCACCAAATTCTACACTAAATTATATAATCTAAGGACACAGAGTAGCGATCCAGAGCCCAATAGATTAGAAGTAATCACAAACTACCTTGATGATTGCACCCTTCCCACACTAACAGACGAAGAAAACTCCGCCCTTAACTCCAAAATCTCAAAAGCAGAATTGACAGCAGTGAAAACACTGAAAACCTCCAAAGCCCCTGGCCCAGACTGGTTCACTAATGCCTATTATAAGAAGTTTTTACCCATACTGTCCACACACCTACTGAATATGTTTAACTCATTCATGGAGGGAAAC
Organism: Ascaphus truei; assembly: GCF_040206685.1. Taxonomy (NCBI): domain Eukaryota; kingdom Metazoa; phylum Chordata; class Amphibia; order Anura; family Ascaphidae; genus Ascaphus; species Ascaphus truei. Next base: position 192,402 of record NW_027456898.1, read on the forward strand.
CCAATTCCCTCATCAATGTCACTGGCAAACATTGCTATTATACATAAGGAAGGGAAAGACCCTAGGCAATGTGGGAGTTATAGACCAATTTCCCTCCTGAATAACCATCTTAAACTTTATAGCAAGGTCCTGGCTAACAGGCTAAATCCAATACTACCTAGGTTAATAAATCTGGACCAAGTGGGGTTTGTCTCGGGGCGTTAAGCCTTGGACAATACCCGCAAAATAATCAATATAATTGATCATGTACACCTCACAGGCACCAAGGCAATTCTTTAGAGCTTAGATGCAGAGAAGGCATTTGATAGAATTGATTGGCTATTTCTCAATACCACAATGGTAAAATTTGGCTTTAACGAATCCTATTTAACAGGGGTCCGCGCCCTATACCAAAATCCATCGGCCCTCCTAAGATTGCCAGGTGGGAACACCGAAAGATTCCAAATTAAAAATGGTACGAGACAGGGATGCCCACTATCCCCCCTCCTCTTTGCAATCACTATCGAGCCTCTGGCGTCAAAAATACGAAACAATATAAATATCCAAGGCATAGAAATAGGAAAAACAAATTACAAGATTTCGCTTTTTGCGGACGATATTATCTTGTCATTATCCAGACCCCAAACTTCCCTTCCTAACCTTCAAAGGGAACTAGGAGATTTCGGCAAAATATCTGGATACAAGATAAATAGTGATAAGTCTGAAGCCCTTAACCTGAGTCTTTCAGAATCAGAAGTGAAATTGCTCAAATTGAACTTTAGTTATAGATGGAGTTCTTAATACATTAATTATTTGGGAGTGAATGTATCAAAGAACTACCAATCCTTATATCAGTATAATTACACGGCTCTGTTTGGCAAAATCAAGAGAGACCTGGATAAATGGGAAGGTTACCAGATTTCTTGGATCGGAAAAATGATCTCGATAAAGATGAACATACTCCCTAGATTATTATATTTTTTTCAAACTCTCCCGGTCCACGTTCCTGGTTCTGAACTAAAGAACATCCAAAACAGATTCTTCAATTTCATTTGGCAGGGCAAAAGACCCAGGGTATCAAGGTCGGTACTGTTGGCATTTAGAGCGAGGGGAGGTATGGGTGTCCCAGACATCTCCAAATATTACCAGACAGCCCAACTTAAACAAGCGGCCGTATGGAACACTGACCCTGAACAACGATGCTGGCTCAAAATAGTCACACTATGCCAAAATGCCTTCTCTGCAAGCGTGCTTATGGAGCCTGGATAGAGGAGATATGCATCTAAACAAATTCAAACTGGGAGCGATGAGCCATACCTGGGAGGTCTGGCTAAAAGCCAAGACTAAGTACAGACTTGCGTCCCCCAGCTCACAACTTACACCAATTTTTAATAACCCCAAATTCCCCCCCCCCCCCCCCCCCGGATGCGCTTCCAAATTATACGACCAATTTAAAATCGAAGGGGATCACGGTGATCGGAGACATTCTGAGCCTGGGGAAACTCTTGAGCTACCAAAATTTACGTACTAAATACGATATACCACAATTGGATACATTCAAATATCTCCAAATTAGACACTTTGCCCAGAAGATATCCCCGAATCCGGAATATCCCCCTCTCACTAAATTTGAGAGACTATGTAGAGATAGCTCTCAACAAAAAGGGCTAATATCAAAGATTAATACAGAATTGGAAACATCAGCGGACCCTCCGATTCATGACTACATGCAAAAATGGGCCGCGGACCTGAATATAGCTATCAACAGAGAGGACTGGGAAGACATTTGGGAAGTAGCCTCAGGAACTTCCATATGCACCACAACCAAAGGAAACATTTCCCTCTTAACTCTGTGCTGTTAATTGACCAACTGGATGGAACAAGCTGATTTATTGGGGAGGGGGAGGGTCATGTGACTGCTTTTTCTGTATAATACCAACACCTTTGCTGCATTGGGCAGGAACTGCATTAGGCAGTGAGGCATTTAAAGTGAGCTTTTAAGTGATAAATACAGTTAGACTACAGTTTGACTAGAGGTGACTGGGGACTGGATCTACTGCAAACTCTTTTACTCAAGACAACAAACGGTGAGCTTTATTACCACACTATGATCCCATGCTTGCTAACCTGCATATTTTAACCCCCCACCCCTTTACAACTTATTCACTGCAGCCTCTCCCAAAACTGACTGCACAATACACTGAAAACCTGAATTGACTCTAGCATTGCAATACAGCTAAACATTTGACAAGGAATAGGCACACACCTGCTGTTTAGTCTGCTCACACTCACTCTGCTCACAACAGCTCCTTGCAGCACTGCCTACCTCTGGCATCATGAACCTGCTATGTATTTCAACTTTTTTCTTTCTCCTGGCCTCATGGAGATGTTACTCCCTCTATCCACTACAAACTCCTCCATCCTGGCCCACACCCAACATCACCATACATCCTGAACTACTCAAAAGCCTTCACTATCTACTGAATGTTGGTGGAGAACTCTAAAAACCAGCACACCAACCACTACTCACTCAAATGGCAAACACCACAAATTTACAACTTGGAAATAACTACCCAAATTTCTACTCATACTATTACTCTCTTTAGCAAGTGATATTGAACCTAACCCAGGTCCTCCCATTTCAGCTCTGTCCCATGCCCCTGAGAATTCCACTTTTAAATTCCAAAAAGGGCTATCTGTCGCCCATATAAACATCCGGAGCCTGCTGCCCAAACTGGACGAACTAAGGGCATGGTGCCTTATGCATAAACCAAAAGCCATCATTCTTACGGAAACATGGCTATCCCCTAAAACCCATTCAGGGATACTCCATTTATAGGAGAGATAGGTCAAAGAGAGGAGGAGGGGTGTTATTTTATATTGCAGACACATTACAATTTACACTGTTAAATTGCCCACCAAGCCCACCCTCTTTTGAAATTCTAGTTGGCAAAATCTGCCTACATCTTTTCTAAGCCCATCTTGCTTGCTGGCATCTACCGACCCCCTAAAGCCCCTCTACAATCCCTGACTGATATCACCCAATTTCTTGGCTCCATTTCCTCTCTGAATGAGAAGAGTGAGCTGCTAGTTCTTGGGGATTTCAACTTCAATTGGCTTGACCCTAAAAACCACAAAATCCAGATACAACTCAAGTCACTTAACCTATCGCAACTCATTTCCCAACCCACACGGATAAACATGAAATCGCACAACCATTCCTTGCTAGACTGGATTCTCTCCTCAAACCCCAGCAGAATCCAATCCTCTGGCATCCTTCCTGATATTTTCAGTGACCATGCAATAGTGTACTGTGTAAGGAAAATTAAACCGCCCCATTCAAGCCCTAAAGTTCTCCTCACTAGAACATTTAAAAACTTTAACCCACAACAGTTTCTGGATGACCTTGCCAACTGCCCATGGCACAGAATCGATTTAATTCCCGACCCTGATTCTGCGCTCGACTATTTCCAATCCGAGTTCTTAAAACTCTGCGATACCCATGCTCCACTACGCAAAATAAGGGTACGGGGGGGCCCACCTTCCATGGGTTACAACTGACCTTATTGCTCTCTACCAGCTCAGGGATACCTTGTGGAAAAGCTACAAAGTAACTGGCACTACCAAGGATATCAATCACTACAGATGCATGCGGAACATGTGCACAAGGCAAACTAGGCATGCAAAAGCACAATATTACTCTGACAATCTCCACCAGAATACATCAAACCCAGCTAACTTCTGGACGTTATCAACAATATATTCCAGCCTCCTAACCATCAACAACCAAGTAATATCACTAAGGGGGATATTACTCTGACAAACCCCACTGACATTGCAAATGCATTCAATGTTTACTATGTGGGGTGTGCCACTAACTTATTAGCGAAACGCAGCCCAAACCACAAACCTGAATCTCATCATGGGAGTACCCCTACAGTCCCACCCCCTCCCAACACTGCCCACAATTTTCAATTTGGCCCAGTATCTGAAAAGGAGATTATACAAGCGCTCCTCAAACTGAAACTAAGCAGCCAATGTGGACCCGACTTACTACAATCTAGGTTCCTACGACTTGGTGCCCCAGCCATTGCCAAACCAATTGCGTCCATAGTCAACTCTATCCTGTCTGCAGGCCATATCCCTAAGACCTGGAAAACTGTCAGAGTTGTCCCAAAGTATCCAAAGTCATAGAAAAATGTGTCCACTCCCAATTAAGCGATTTCTATACCAAGACAAATTTCCCTAGCCAATTCCAATCTGGGTTTCGTCCCAAACACTCCACCGTAACTACCCTGCTAAAAGTTTGCAATGAAATCCAGTGTGGAATGGAACGGGGACAACTCACTGGTGCAGTATTCCTAGATTTTGCAAAGGCTTTTGACACAGTTGATCATGCTATCCTGCTTAACAAACTCCAGAGCTCTGGAATAGGGAAGCATGCTTTAAACTGGTTTCAGTCCTACCTATCAAGAAGATCCCAACATGTGTCCATCTCAGGCTCTAACTCCAACCCCCTGGATATCACCTGTGGTGTCCCGCAAGGCTCTGTTCTGGGGCCCCAACTCTTCTCAGTGTTCATTAATGATCTTCCCACACCTTGTAGGAAGCCTCAATACACATGTATGCAGATGACACAATCCTATATGCACACAGCCATAGCCTCTCTGACCTTCAACACATACTTCAGTCTGACTTTTTGAGACTCGAAAACTGGATTTCCCAAAAACAAACTGTTTTTAAACACTGACAAGACTGTAACAATGGTATTTGGGACCAAGACTACAGTAGAGGCAACGTTTATTCTAACATTTGCTGTAAACTAGCCGGGTTACATTCTGGGTATGTGCTGGGTATGTGCTGGGTATGTTCTGGGCTAGTTTGAGGCACGTTTAAAGCATTTCTGCATTGACTAACGACCCATAGGATTAACACAGCAGGGATCCCTGGCAGTCCAATTCAGTTTGAATGGGACTGCCAGGGACCCCCGCTGTTAATCTCATAGGCCATTAATCAATGCAGAAATGCTGGGGCTAGTTTAAGGAAAGTTTAAGGCATGTATTCAGAATGTACCTGGGTGTTTCCTGGGTCTTTTGGGGAATTGCCACTGGTTTTTGTTAGAATAAGAGTTGCCTCTACTGTACATTTGTAAAGGTTCCAGTGACTGAGCTCCTGATTAGAACCAACGCTAACACCAACCTAACACCTGTCACTAGTTTTAAATACCTGGGCTTATGGTTTGACTCCCACTTAAAATTCGGGATGCACATTGATACCCTGACAACCAAGACCTATGCCAAACTAGGGGTACTTTACAGGAACAAATCCTCCCTAAGTCTGCCGGTCAGAAAGCGTATCGCACAGCAGATGCTAATGCCAATTATTGACTATGGAGACATAGTATATGGCTCGGCTCCTCAAACCCACCTTAGCAAACTTGACACCCTCTACAATTCAATTTGTCGTTTTGTTCTCCAATGCAACTACAACACACATCACTGCGAAATGCTCAAAGAACTAGATTGGTCAACACTAGAGTCCAGGCGCAAAGTTCACCTTTCCTGTCTTGCCTTTAAATTCTTCATGGGCAAGCTACCCAGCTACCTGAACAAGCTCCTCACCCCTACCACTTGCAGCACTTATCACCTGAGATCAGACTCCAAAAGACTATTCATGGTCCCAAGGCTCAACAAAGTATCCGGACGTTCCTCCTTCTCCTTCCGTGCACCCCAAAACTGGAACAACCTACCAGAGACTCTCACATCCACCACCAGTTTAAGTTCTTTCAAATCTAAGGCTGTCTCACATTTTAACCTGGTCTGTAACTGTTTCATACGCTCATAATATATATTTTCTTTAACTGTGCACGCCATGTCTTGTATATAATGTATACCCTGTTCATTTATGTAACTTTACTTGTAACCATGTATTATTTGTTTTATTCTGTGCCCAGGACATACTTGAAAACGAGAGGTAACTCTCAATGTATTACTTCCTGGTAAAATATTTTATAAATAAATAAATACATTTACAAAATAATGTTCTACTGGTACCTCACTCCAGTGAGACTAAAACAAATCTACCCTCTGGCTTCTGATTTATGTTGGAGAGGCTGTGGACAAAAGGGTGACATGGCCCACATCTGGTGGACATGTCCGGAAATTAAGAAGTATTGGGAAAGGGTCCAAATTCTATTAAAAGAGGTTACTAGCCACGACCTACCTATTGATCCACTGACCCACCTACTGGCCAGGCCAATGGAAAAAATTGACCGTCCAGTGAGGAAATTGGTCTCCTTCATCCTCACAGCGGCGAGATGTGAGGTTGCGGCCTCCTGGAAGAAAGTGTCCCCACCCTCCATGACTAAACTAAAAAACAGGATAAATGAAGTAATGCTTATGGAGAAGCTAACCGCGCACCTTAAGCAAAAAACAATAGCTTTCTATAAAATCTGGGAACCATGGATAATCATATAGAACAAGTCAAGCTCACCAAGGAAGAAACAAGGAGATAAGGTAATACGGATAAGGAAGCGTTTGACAATCAGTAACTCTACGAAGTTCGTCCAAAAGGGACACCAGCGACCAGGGTAGACACCCCCCCCCCCTCCACTCCACTCTTTTCTCTCTCTTTCTCACCCCCCCTCTTTTTTGGCCTCTCCGTTATCGGTAGGCCACCTGCCTCGGGCAACAAGTTTTGCCATCCTTTCCCCCAAAAAATACAAAAAAAATTCTGTATTAGGCTATGCATATCGTTCCTTGTATGTACATTTAATATCTGCCTAATAAAAATGTTTGGAGAAGAAAAAAAATGAATCTCCTCCCTAGAATATTACAGTATACCTCTTCCAGGCGATCCCAGCACAGGTAGTCAGGGAGGACATCCTCCTTTTGCAGTCCGCTATGATGAAATTTGTCTGGGGTAAAAAGAAACCACAAAATAAGAATAGTATTCTAAAACGCCCAGTCCCGCGCGGAGGATTAGCGGTACCTTGTTTGCTGTCGTATTTTCGAGCGGCCCAATTATCTCAAGTCGTGCAGTGGCACATGCATCCCAGTCTCCGACGGTGGGTCGAATTAGAGAGGGACTGCTGTGCCCCGGTCGCACTACAGGATCGAATCTGGCTTCACAAACAGGTGATTAAAAATGCCAATGCGCCGCTTTCCGCCACAACCACTTTCCTGACAATCTGGGAGGCCACCAAATATCGGTATGCTTTGACAAACAGACATACTCTCATGACCCCTTTTGTGGGTAACCCTGATTTCGCTCCGGGCTTGTCGGACAAGGACTTTGCAATTTGGAGGCAAAAAGGCCTTACTAGGCTTCTTCATCTGGAGGGAAGGAAAACTATAAAAACCTTTGAACATACATCAAATCTGAAAAAGAGATACCAAATTCTGAATTGTTTAGATACCTCCAGATTCGAGCGTTTTACACGAAATTCCTGTTACGACCTAAACGAACAAATTTGGAACAGCTATGTTCAAGAGCAGAGCTTTCCAAACTGTGTGTCGCGACACTTTAGTGTGTCAGCTGCAGTGTGTAGATGTGTCACGCGAAACCTCTGTGCGGTGCGCAAGCTGGGGCCCTGGGAGGGCGCAGGATTATTTAGGGGGAGCGTGGGCGGTCAGGGCCGCCAACAAGGGAGGGGGTTAGCCGGGCCGTGTGCCGTCCCCTCAACAAAACTGGTCACCACAGGGTGACAGGCGCTCGCTGGGGGAAAATAAATAAGTAAAAATCCCCCCACCTGATTGGTTGGCGCGCAGCCAATCTCTATCCGAGCTGCAGTGAGGAGGCGCATTTTCTTGCATGGAGCGAGTACGGTAAGTACAGCTCCATGCCTCCCTTAACTCCGATTTGTCCTACCCCCTGTCCGATTTTTTTCCCCCCTGTCCGATTTGGCCACCTCATTTCCGATTTGGCCCCCCTCATGTTCGATTTGGGCCTCCCTGCTCCGATTTTGCCCCCCACCCCCGCTCCGATTTTGCCCCCCCCCCCGCCCGTTTTTGCACCCCCTGCTCCGATTTTGCCCACCCCCCCCCGCTCCGATTTTGCCCCCCCCCCCCCCGCTCCGATTTTGCCCCCCTACTCCGATTGGCCACGTGTGTCCGATCCCCGTTTGTGTGTCTGAGAGTGTAAAAGTGTGTGTCTGTGTGAGAAAGTGTGTAAGAGTGAGTGTGTAAGAGTGTGTGAGTGTAAGATTGTGTGGGTGTGTGAATGAATACAGACACCAATCCACAGTCAGTCAGTCACCCACCCACGCACACCAGTGTCTGTCACCCACCCTCTCTGTCACCCAACCTCTCTCTCTGTCACATCTCTCTCTCGCTCTGTCACCCTTTTTCTCTCTCTCTCTGTGTCACCCTCTCTCTCTCTCATCTCTCTCATCTCTGTCCCCCTCTCTCTCTGTCACCCTCTCTCATCTCTCTGTCCCCCTCTCTCTCTGTCACCCTCTCTCATCTCTCTGTCCCCCTCTCTCTCTGTCACCATCTCTCACTCTCTCTCTGTCACCATCTCTCACTCTCTCTCTGTCACCCTCTCTCATCTCTCTGTCCCCCTCTCTCTTTGTCACCCCCTCTCTCTCTCTTTGTCACCCCCTCTCTCTCTCTTTGTCACCCCCTCTCTCTCTCTTTGTCACCCCCTCTCTCTCTCTCTCTGTCCCCCTCTCTCTTTGTCACCCCCTCTCTCTCTCTCTGTCACCCCCTCTCTCTCTCTCTGTCACCCCCTCTCTCTCTCTCTGTCACCCCCTCTCTCTCTCTGTCACCCCCTCTCTCTCTCTGTCCCGCCCTCCCTTTGTCACCCTCTCCCTGTCACCCTCTCCCTCTGTCACCCTCTCCCTGTCACCCTCTCCCTCTGTCACCCTCTCTCCCTCTGTCACCCTCTCTCCCTCTGTCACCCTCTCTCCCTCTGTCACCCTCTCTCCCTCTGTCACCCTCTCTCCCTCTGTCACCCTCTCTCCCTCTGTCACCCTCTCTCCCTGTCACCCTCTCTCCCTGTCACCCTCTCTCACCCTCTCTCCCTCTGTCACCCTCTCTCCCTCTGTCACCCTCTCTCCCTCTGTCACCCTCTCTCCCTCTGTCACCCTCTCTCCCTCTGTCACCCTCTCTCCCTCTGTCACCCTCTCTCCGTCACCCACCCTCTCTCTCCCTGTCTCTCACCCGCTATGTCTCTCTCACTCGCTATGTCTCTCTCACCCGCTATGTCTCTCTCTCACCCGCTCTGATTCTATCTCACCCGCTCTGTCTCTCTCTCACCCGCTCTGTCTCTCTCTCACCCGCTCTGTCTCTCTCTCACCCGCTCTGTCTCTCTCTCACCCGCTCTGTCTCTCTCTCACCCGCTCTGTCTCTCTCTCACCCGCTCTGTCTCTCTCTCACCCGCTCTGTCTCTCTCTCACCCGCTCTGTCTCTCTCTCACCCGCTCTGTCTCTCTCTCACCCGCTCTGTGTCTCTCTCACCCGCTCTGTCTCTCTCACCCGCTCTGTCTCTCTCTCCCTCCTCGCGTTTCAAAAATGCATCCAAACATAGGTTAAAAAAGCGTTAAACATTATTCTGCCGTTTTCTACTACATACATTTGTGAAGTATCCTTTTCAACTATGACAAACTTAAAGACATTGAAACGTGGAAGCTTAAAAATGGTCGATGACGAAATGCGAGTGTCTTTAATCTAATATTCCACCAAATATTCAAAAGCTGTGTTCATCCCATCAACCTCATACATCTCATTAAAATGATAAGTAGTTATTGGTGTTATTCAATTTTTTTTTAATTCTTGCACAAATGTACATATTGTTACTCATAAATGACAACAATCTTGGAAATGTATGTTATTATCTTACAAATCATATATTTTTAAAAATATAAATGAAATGTTTTCATGAGATATGTTGTGTCCCCATACATTTAGTTATTACTATTTATATATGTGTCGGTATCTCTTATTAGGGGTTAGTTTAACCTCCGGTTTGCAAGTAAAACTGAATTACTTTCTCGCGAAATGATGCATGTCTAAAAAGTGTGTAAACGGCATGAAAAGTTTGGAAAGCTCTGTTTTAGAGGAACAGATACTGCAGACTCACATCTAGGATATACAGAGAGGTAGTGTGTGCTGCAGACGACGGGGATGACAAACTTAGCTATCAAAGACGATGGGAATCCGACTTAGGGGTGACGTTAGATGACAAAGCTCTATTTGCACCACGTTATGGGAGAATGCATATAAGGTGGTATCTGACCCCAACAAGATTGGCTACGTTTGTCAAAGGTTAACCCCCCCTTGTGTCATAAGCAATGTAGGGAGCAGGCAGACTTGTTGCATATGCTGTGGAGCTGCACGAAATGGGATATTTTGTTACATTCATGTACTGTATTACAATGGGTTGATAGCATTTTTGCTGATTGTTCCGGATAACCAATAAAAATTTGAGGTTGAAAAAAGAAAGCACTAAACAGACACTTTTCAGCTAAAATTACAGTAAATTCTGAGCGGTACTACAAGGGTGAATAACCAGAGATGGCAACCCGAGCAAAATCAAAGAAATTCACCACAGTCCTTACGGACTTCTACCCGTTGGTAAGATTGGAGGGAATGGCGGATGCCGGAGGGCCCGCGCTGACAGGGGAGTCGGAGTCGGAGGTAGAAAGAACAGACGAAAGCCGGGAACAACAGATGGTCACCAGAGCGGATATGCGAGAATTCTGTAAAGAAATGAAAGCGTTCTTTCACAGCGGACTATGGAGCTCCAGTGAGACTTTACCATAGATGGGGAAATGACAGACGGCCTGGAGTGGCACATGGATGCGATGACCTGGGCAGTCCAAAAAAATGAAAGGGATACAGCACATCTCAAATCCCTGCTTATGGACTTCACTAACAAACAGGAGGATAATGAGAATTGAGATTGGGGGCATAACATTCGCCTCCGGGGGATTCCGGAGGACGTGACAGATGCAGAGAACTTCGTCTCCAGGTGGTTAACGCACCTACTACCGGATAAAATGGAGGCGGACCTGCACCTTGATCAGTGCCAACGAGGGCCAGACCCCAACCCGGGAACCCCCCGAGGGATATCATAGTGAGGTTCCATTTCTTCAGGGTCAAAGTAGTGGTGTGTGAAATCACATGGGCTGCCAAATCCGTAGAATTTGAGGAAATACAGTTAATGGTTTTCCAGGACATCCCCCACAACAGTAATAAAGAGGAAAAACATGGCCCCCATAACTAAACTCCTAAGAGACAAAGGCCTCAGTTACCGCTGGGTGTACCCATTCGGGCTAACTATCCTTAAGAACGGTGTATTATTCACGGTGAGGCAGCCCGAAGAGAGAGAAGCATTCTTGAAAAAATTGGGGTTAAATCAGGGAAATGCAAGCCCCACTCACCTGCCCCCCGAGAATGAAACTGCTCCAGAACCAGCGTGGAGAGAAGTGAGGGCGTCATCAAGATCCCCGAAGGACACAGCGGCAAATGGACACTAAATTGGAGCCAATTAAGCACAAATTAAGGGCTTAAAGGGGCCCTGCCAACGTCGTTTCAGTATAGGCAATATACTCAGTTAGCCATTCTTACCTGTTGCAATTCCAGCTTCCACCACATCGGAGGACAGTGCATGGATCAGCAGCCATTTGTCGCGGGAGCAGAGGAAAAGCAGAAGATGCGTCATCCCCCAAGATGGCAGCTGCCACGGACGCAGGGACCGGCCATGCTGACGGTAAAAGGAAGCAAGAAGAAAGAAGATGTCGACGCGAGTCCACAGTGCAGCAGTCTAGAGGGTGCCAATTCCTGCAGGACAACGAACAGATGCAAGTGGGGAGGACGGGGGGAGAACAGGGGACGGGGGAGGGATCAGGAGAGAGACAGCACCAGAGGGCTAGAGACTCAGGCACCAGAACAAGGGTGGGGGTTGGATATGTGGAGACGCATGAAAGTCACATCGGGCCGCAATGGGGTGGGTCCAGTCGGAAGCCTGTAGAGGGATCCCTTAGAACAGCGTTTCCCAAATGGTGGGTCGCGACCCGGCACCGGGCCACGGAACCAAAATTGCCGGGTCGCAGCGAGGCTGGCCGCGCGATGTCCCCATCAAGTAAAAAAAATGGCGGCAATTCCCCCGCGCATGTGCAGGGCAAGCAGCTCCTCTGCGGCCCGCACATTACATGGGACGGAGGGGGAAGTACTAGCTCCTACCGCGGTCCGCTTCCCCCCACGGCCAGCTTCCCGTGCTCCCCATGAGCTCACCTCCTGTGGCCCCCCCTCCCGAGCCCACCTCCCGTCCCGGGCAGCTGCCGCGGGGATATCGGGGGCAGCACCCAGTCACTGCCTCCCATCCAGTCACTGTCACCCAGTCACTGTCTCCCTCCCACCCAGTCACTGTCACCAAGTCACTGTCTCCCACCCACCCAGTCAGTTGGTGCGGGAGATGGGCGCGGTGGCGGGCAATGATGGCTGCGCGGTCGCTGGCGGGCAGGGGGAGGTGGTGGAGCAGCCTGCTTTTATCGCCGTCCTTTCCTCTCTACCCCGCCGCCTCTCCAGTCACTCACATCCGTCGCTGCCTGTAATTCACTGTGTGTGTCTGTGTGTGTATAGGGGAGAGAGTGTGCGTGTGTATCAGTGGCTGTGTGTGTGTGTATCAATATCAGTGTGTGTGTGTATCAGTGTGTGTGTGTATCAGTGGCTGTGTGTGTATCAGTGTGTGTGTGTGTGTATCAGTGTCAGTGTGTGTGTGTGTATCAGTGTCTGTGTGTGTGTGTATCAGTGTGTGTGTATCAGTGTGTGTGTATCAGTATCAGTGTGTGTCTGTGTGTGTGTGTATCAGTATCAGTGTGTGTGTGTATCAGTGTGTGTGTGTGTATCAGTGTGTGTGTGTGTGTGTATCAGTGTGTGTGTGTATCAGTATCAGTGTGTGTGTGTGTGTGTGTGTGTGTGTATCAGAATCAGTGTGTGTATGTGTGTCTGTGTATCAGTGTCTGTGTGTGTGTGTTTGTAGCAGTGTCTCTGTGTGTGTATGTGTATCAGTGTGTGTGTGTATCAGTGTCTGTGTGTGTGCGTGTAGCAGTGTCTCTGTGTGTGTGTGTAGCAGTGTCTCTGTGTGGCTGCGTGTGTGTCCGTGGCTGCGTGTGTGTGTGTGTGTGTGTATCAGTGGCTGTGTGTGTGTATCAGTGGCTTTGTGTGTGTATCAGTGGCTGTGTGTGTGTATCAGTGTCTGTGTGTGTATCAGTGTCTGTGTGTGTGTATCAGTGTCTGTGTGTGCGTGTGTGTCAGTGGCTGTGTGTGTGTGTGTCAGTGGCTGCGTGTGTGTCAGTGGCTGCATGTGTGTGTGTGTTTGTGTGTGTGTGTCAGTGGCTGTGTGTGTGTGTGTGTGTGTGTCAGTGGCTGTGTGTGTGTGTGTGTATCAGTGGATGTGTGTGTATGGCTGTGTCTGTGCGTGGTCAGTGTCTGTGTTGGTCTGTCTGTAGGTCAGTGACTGTGTGCGTCTGTGCAGGTCAGAGAGAGAATGGGAGGGGGGAGAGAGAATAGAGGGGATTGGGAGAATATATTAAATCTGTATGGACATTTATAACTGTTTTATTTTACCTATAGGCGATAACATTTTTAGTGGGTCACAAAGGAGAAGTTCAAAAATAACCGGTTCACGAAAAAAAAAGTTTGGGAAACGCTGCCTTAGAACATATACAAAATGAGACATGATACCTAGCAGAGCGGGATGCCCCGTCACACCGGGATACGGTACGCCATATAGAGGGACCCTCGAGGGTAAAGAGGCGGGGAGGAGGACGTAAACAGTGGGGCTCGGGTAACCGGTTGGAAACAACATACCGGAGCAATCACAGCATGATCCCAACATGGGAGAGGGGGACCTGGTAATGGGGGGCTGAATATTATATCGCATAATGTAAAGGGACTCAATAGTCCCGGTAAACAACGGGTAGCTACAGTATAGAAGCATATAGATGGAAACAAGCAGATATAATCATGCTGCAGGAAACCCACTTCAGTAATAAGAGTACCCCTAAATTTATAAACAAACATTTTCGGCAAGTCTATTTCTCATCCGCCAACAAAAAGAAGAGAGTAGCCATACTCTTCCATAACAACATTACATTTATTGCGGAAACAAATAAAAAGGATAAAAACAGCAGATTCCTGATCCTGATAGGCACAATCAACGATCAACTACTGACCCTAGTTAACGTCTATGCCCCTAGTGAGCACAACCCTGCCTTCCTTGACTCAACCTTTCAGTAAATACACATGCTAGTCGGTGGCTCCCCGATAGTGGCGGGAGATTTCAATACGGCGTTAGACCTAGATAGGGACAGATCAGGCCCCCCTAGGTCTAAAGTCAGAGACAGCTCCACTGTATTAAAAGCGGGCCTACAGTTAAATCAATTAGTGGATATATGGAGGGAGCTCCATCCCCTAGAGAAGGACAATACATTCTTTTCACATCCTCATGCAACCTACAGCAGAATCGATTACTTCTTTATCTCTAGCAGACTGATCCCGCAGATCTCCCTGACTGGGATCCATGATATTTCATGGTCAGATCATGCACCAATAGAGCTACGGTGCGCACGAATCAGCCTAGACAGACCAGGAGCGAATTGGAAATTGAACGAATCCCTACTGAAAGTTCCTGAACTCGTGCAACAGATAGGGGACGAAATTGCCCATTTCTTAGATTGAACAAAGGTTCAGTTGACTCACACGCGACCCACTGGGAAGCACATAAGTCGACCTTGAGAGGGACATTAATTAACTTTGCAGCCCGTAGTAAGAGAGAAAGAGAAACTCCAAAATAGTGTCATTACAAGGGAAACTCAAAGAGTTGCTGTCAGTCCACAAACGGTACACAAACGCAGCGACACTGCAACAAATAAAAGATGTACAAATAGAGCAGAAACTACTACTGACGTCACAGGCTGAGAGTTGGTCAAAGAGGCAGTTCTTCGAAAAAGTTAACAAACCAGATACTACTGTATGCTAGCAAATAAATTAAAGAACAAAGTCACAAATTACAATATCCAAGCAATCTGACTACAGTCGGGTGCTCTCACGTCCAATCCGAAAGCAATAGTAGAAGAGTTTAAGAAATGTTATGAAAATGTATATAATGGAGAGAAAGTGGCACATAATCCAAATGCAAAAAGAGCTTTGCGAGAATTTCTAGCAAGCTCTAACATACTGAGACTGAGGGGGTGGGAGAGAGAATCGTTGGGATCGGAGTTCACGCCTGAAGAACTAACCCAAGCAATTAAAGAACTGAAACCTGCCAAAGCACCATGCCTAGATGGTTTGCCCAACTTATATTACAAAAAATATGTTAAGATCCTGGCCACACATATGCTACGTATGTTTAACGCGGTGCTGGGGGAGAAGTCCTTTCCTGGAACACATGCTCCAAGCGTCCATATCCCTTATCCATAAGCCTGGTAAAGACCCGCTTGACTGCAAAAGCTATAGGCCAAATCTCCCTAATAAATAGATGTAAAAATATACGCCAAATTAATTGCCAATAGATTGAGTCATTTCCTGCCCAGACTAATACACCCAGATCAAGTCGGCTTTATTCAAGATTGTCAAGCGGCGGATAATAAACGACGAATCATTGATCTGCTAGAAATAGCCAATTCTAAACAGTTAAAAGTTATGGTGTTGAATCTGGACGCAGAAAAAGCATGACAGGATTGACTGGGCATACTTAAGAGCCACGCTTGGAGCCCTTGGATTCGGGGAAATGTTGGTAAAAGCTATACTATCCTTGTACTCAAACCAAGCTACCACGGTTCAACACCAGGGCTTCCATCCACTCGTTTCAAGAGCGGAACGAGACCAGGCTGTCCACTCTCGCCCCTCTTGCTCGCTCTCTGTATGGAACCGCTGACGGCCCACATCCACATGAGCCCAGACATCACAGGAATAACTTTGAATAACCAATCACATAAGGTAGTAAAAGCTATGGTAATGAAACGGTTACCCCCTGAAAGGGTTTTCCACTACCCACCCGAGGCCTAAACACCCACCCTTTGGCAACTATCACCATAACTCAATCCTTCAACCCACATTAAATATTACTATACCTACTACCTACTGTACCAATGAACAACCCAATCCCTGTACCCCCAACAATCCCTGTAACACATATAGTACGGTGTAAAAGGGGACTTATCCCTGTTCAAAAATGTGCCTCTAATCCAGCAGTGGGGTGGTTAACTGCTGGTAGACAATTAAGGCTGATTACATGTGTCAGAAAAGCCTGCCTCTGGGGCAGGAAGGGGGATTCTTCCTGAGCTCACACGTGAGCTGAGCTGACCCAGGAAGCAGAAAGAGCAGAGATCCCCGAGTCTCACAAGTGGGACTGAGCGAGGAAACAGATTTCATGAGCTGCCAAAAGACTGCCAGCTGAAAAATAAGACTTCTAAAACCTGAATGCGGAAATAGCCTGAGGAAAAGGCAGAAACCCAGGAAAGAGAAGCCTCCCCCCTACAACTACATGAGACAGATAAGACTTTTCTTATAAGACTGTTATCTATATCTATATCCAGTGTTCGACAAACCTATACATTTGCACGCCCCGGGCGAGTGGATTTAACATCGTGGCGAGCTCCTATTGGCCTAAGCAGCACACGTGTGGTACTAGGTGGTGAGTAGATATTTTTGGTTCGGCGAGTAGATTTTTTGGTGATTTGTCGACCACTGTCATATATATATATATATATATATATATATATTATATATATATATATATATATATATATATATATAAATAAATGTCTCTATGATTTGGGCTGGTGAATCGCTGGGCTAATCACGCAGTTAAAGAGGGCTGGACTACAAGTGTAAATATACTCCAAAGTGGAGTTTTCCAAAGTTTGCGGATTTTCACGTTTGCTGTGTTTAAAGCGACAGGCGCAATAAAGCCTCATTTAAGTTTCACTTTAAACGGTCTCCATTGCGTGCCTCTGAACACGTCTCTTACATATGGTAATGGAAAAAATTTGTATTATCCAGATATGGATAATAGTGCATTTACAGATTTTAAAATTCAACATCAGCCAGCATAAAGTAAATAAAACTTGCACTTACCCCTGCCAGGATGAAGGCCATCATCATCCTCTTCGCCGTCCTTGTCCTCGGTTAACAGCAACAGCAACAGTACAAAAACAATAACAAAAATACAATTTAATGGCCCCTTTCTTTATTTTATGCTGGCTGATGTTTTATTTTAAATGGGCAAATGCACTATTATCCATATCTGGATAATAGTAGTTTTGCCCATTACTGTATGTGTTAGGGGGGTTGTTGGGGGAACAGCGGGTGGGTTGTGTATTGGTACAGTAGGAAGTAGGCATTTTAATATTTATTGTGGGTAGAGGGATTGAGTGAAGGGGGTAGTTGCCACAGGGTGGGTGGTTAGGCCTCAGGTGGGTAGAGGGAGGGGTTAACCCTTTCATTATTATAGCAGTTACTACATCATGTGACTGGAGGCTTTTAACATTGCGGGGATAACGGCACCCCATACCGGGTCCTGTATCTCTGGAAGCAGGGGGTCCCCGAAGCTGAAATCAATGCGGTTCAGCTCAGGAGAGGCCCTGCTCATGCACACTATTAATAAAAATAAGATTTAAGCAATTTCATTACCTTAGCGGCTAAACGCTGCGGTAATGATTTTTTTTTGGGGGGGGGGGACTTCACGACCTTTACGAGTGCGTATATTAGAACACATGGGGAACATCAAAAAAAGTTTATTAACCCACTGTTTCTAAACACTACAACATTTACCATCATTCTGATACCACTTTACTTACTTATAAGGGAATTGAGCATGTGCCAATTCATTGGAGAGGAGGCAACAGATTAACCCTTCTGGCCCAGCGTGAAACTTACTGGATTCACAAACTCCGGACGCTGGTACCAGAAGGGTTAAATGTCAGCATTGATATAGGAGCTTTTCTATTACATTTATTTCTTCACCATAGAGGTTCCAAGGGGATTATTCAATTACAGTTCTTTTTCTTACCATTATATCTCATTGATATGTCTTTTTCCTGTCTCCTTCTAGGACTATTTAGCATTGCGATTTTAGTATTAATAATCAGTAAATTGGATGGATATATATAATTTTTGTCTAATAAACTGTCCAACTGTTATTATCTATTTTTTTATAAAAATTTTTTTTAGATATATCGTTTTATATATATTGTTGCGCAATTATAAACTTGAAATATGTTATGTATTTGGACCACTACTATGGAATGAGTAGTTGGTTTAATTCATTTTTTAATATATAGGTGTTATCAGAATTAAAATCAGGTGATTAATTCAATTGAACTTAATTAACACCATTTTGCCTATAAATATACTGAGTAGAGGTAGAGTAATTAGATTCCTGAAGAAGTCGTACCGACGAAACGCGTTGAATCAGTGTTCGGTCAAGTTCAGTCAGTTCGTGACGCGAAGTCCTGGCAGCCGGAGATTCTCCAACACAGCCTTTCCGTCCTCAACTTCACTCAGCCGGAAGTGACGTGAACAAGAGCCGAGACGCAGAAGTGAGCCGAATAGCGTCTACCGGTGAACAGCTTATACTAACGGTCGGGATTTCGTACCATGACTACTAATATGTATCAAATGTGAGTGCACCTCTATATGCTTTTATTTTTGCAATCTAATACAATTTGAGATATACTGCACAATTTGCATCTCTTATTATTTCCTGAGTACACTTACCACGAAGGAGAGCGGGGGTTTACATTTGTGGATTTCCTGATCTATTGCTCCATTCAGAGAGAGAAGTATCTCTGTACTGTCTTATTGCAAAGGAGAAAAGTGTGAGTGGATTACTTTTCACTTATGGAACAGCACACCAGGTTGAAATTGTACCACACCATGTTGTTTTTGTTGTTCTCTTACATAACGATGACGTGAACGCTGGCGCTCCCCTGAACCTTTGAAGAATTCTAGAACCGAACAGACTAAGAGAACAGTCTTTAAAAAGGGTTTTGAGCTTTATTACGCACGTCCCCGCTCCCTCCAAGTGGCATTATGGACCACAGGTGGTAGCGGGGCTGGACCACAGAGGTTCGACCTAGGAGCAATGACATGCACGTGGGACGCATGGCTTAAAAGCAAAGGGAAGTATGGTCTGTTAGCTTCCCCCTCCCAGCTCACTCCAATCTTTGGGAACCCCAATTTCCCACCAGGGTGTTCCCCAAGACAATAACAAACAGGGAGATAAAGAACCCCTATATTGGGAGTACTCTGCGGCTAATGATACTGATGTGAGAGTTCTATAATAAGCCCTAATAAAGACACAATCTATTATTGGTAGTATGTGTAGTGAAATTGGGTTAAAAAACAATTTTATTGGGAGAAATCCTCAATTAAAATAAAGTGTCCTCAATGTAGATCAATCCTATATAAGCGGCGAATTTAAAATACGGTGGAGGTAGGGTAAACCAAATGGAATATAATTTTCCAATTGAATTCTAGGCTATCTGGATGTCCTCCAATGAGGCAGGTAAGTATGTGCCAAATGGTTTTGGCTAAATAGGTACCGTTGTAGCATAAACATACACAGTATCACAAAGATAAGTCTGTTGCAATCCAGTGCTGCGAGTCCAACAGGTTGGCAGGTATGCAGACACTGTCAAGATGTTTCTGACAACGACTTGTGCCCGGAGCCCTCTCTGCACAACTGAATGACTAAGTGCTGCTCATCACATACAGCTGGTTCAAGTAATAAATAGTCTGTTCAGTTTAAACACAATCTATACAATAAATGACCGTGAAGAATATAAAGAACCAGTGCTGCGAGTCTAACAGATGGGCAGCATAAAATTTCTGCCCAAGTGTTTGGTAGACAACGACTTGTGCCCGGTGCCCTAACAGATATATATATATAAGTGACAGGCTCATGAAATCCAAGATATCATAATTTTACACACTCTGAAAACCATACATATATGATAATGGGAATAGAGAGATATGTAGCGCTGGTGTCCAGTGCCCTCGCAGTTTAGCAATAGCGGGCTGATTGTATCAAAGACATTTATACTCTTTAAATCATAGGGCCATATTATGTACAGCTTTTGCCTGAAAACAATGTTACGTCTATATTGGCAATTATGGATGTAATGACGTCATAGGTGACGTCTCCCGAGACTTCCAGGTTCGTCACTTCCGGGTTCGTCACTTCCGGTACTCGATCACTGATCCACTGTCTCCAACGTTGAGAAGTATCCAGCTTACAGACTCTCACGGTCTGTATAGTGTGTGTAGAGGTTTTTTTTTTAATAGACTATCCATGGTAAGCACAGGTTAGGACGTGGTGCTGCAGACACGCTAAGTCTGCCTTGTGTCCTAGCTACGCTGAGTGTTACATTGTTTTCAGGCAAAAGCTGTACATAATATGGCCCTATGATTTAAAGAGTATAAATGTCTTTGATACAATCAGCCCGCTATTGCTAAACTGCGAGGGCACTGGACACCAGCGCTACATATCTCTCTATTCCCATTATCATATATGTATGGTTTTCAGAGTGTGTAAAATTATGATATCTTGGATTTCATGAGCCTGTCACTTATATATATATATCTGTTAGGGCACCGGGCACAAGTCATTGTCTACCAAACACCTGGGCAGAAATGTTATGCTGCCCATCTGTTAGACTCGCAGCACTGGTTCTTTATAGTTCTTCACAGTCATTAATGGTGTATATTGTGATTAAACTGAACAGACTATTTATTACTTGAACCAGCTGTATGTGATGAGCAGCACTTAGTCATTCAGTTGTGCAGAGAGGGCTCCGGGCACAAGTCGTTGTCAGAAACATCTTGGCAGTGACTGCATACCTGCCAACCTGTTGGACTCGCAGCACTGGATTGCAACAGACTTATCTTTGTGATACTGTGTATGTTTATGCTACAACGGTACCTATTTAGCCAAAACCATTTGGCACATACTTACCTGCCTCATTGGAGGACATCCAGATAGCCTAGAATTCAATTGGAAAATTATATTCCATTTGGTTTACCCTACCTCCACCGTATTTTAAATTCGCCGCTTATATAGGATTGATCTACATTGAGGACACTTTATTTTAATTGAGGATTTCTCCCAATAAAATTGTTTTTTAACCCAATTTCACTACACATACTACCAATAATAGATTGTGTCTTTATCAGGGCTTATTATAGAACTCTCACATCAGTATCATTAGCTGCAGAGTGCTCCCAATATAGGGTTTCTTTATCTCCCTGTTTGTTGTTGCATCATTCCCCTGGTCGCAGCACCTTTGTCACGGGCAGTAGCGAGGGTTTCCTCAATCCTTTTCCCCTCACCCTCCCTTTACCCCGGTTGTTGTTCCCCAAGACAATTTGACCAATTCCAGGGTCACAATATTAGGATGGTTGCCGATCTGCTGCAGAAGGAGGAGATCTTAACTTATCAGGCGCAAAAGGATAAATTCCTGATCCAGGGCCTTCACCTGTTTAAGTATTTACAAGTTCGTCACTTCCTACTATCATTTTCCCCAACCTCCAAGTTCCCCCCGCTGACCAGATTTGAATCCTTATGCATTAAAAACACCTACCAATGTGGGGGGTGGGGGGGGGGGCCGTGGAACAGCGCCTGGACCGGCGATACAGACCTCCCGGGAGCGCACTGGCAGTCCTTTTCTAAGGGGTAAATAGCTGCTGCGACCCCTCTCTAAGCTTGCCTGTCTGCAGGGGATGAGGGATGGGTCTCTATGTCTAGCTCTGGAGAGTGCTCTGTGTGTGGCACAGGACTCAGAGCCGCAGTGAGTTGCAGGTCCAGATATAAGTTTCTGCAGCCCCTTCTCCTCGTTCGCCTCACTCTCCCACTCACCTCTGTAGCAGTTGATGTCGGGCAGGACAGGTTGCTCTTCTATGGTGGAGCTCGATAGGCCCCTGGAGCCACTGTTTATTTTTCTTTACTTTTGTTTATCTTTGTAATGTCCATGTATTACATTTTTAGGCTCAAAATAATCTGTATGGTGTGAGCTGACCAAATTCGTGGGAATTTAGTTTATTTGGCTGGCGATAAGCAAGGATTGCTGTGGATTGCGAGTTAAGGCTTGAGGAGCTTCAGTAAAATGCGGCCATCTTGGTCTGACTCCAAGCCACGCCCCCCCCCCCACCCCCCACATTGACTCCGAACTGTGGCGGCCTCGCAAGGTGCTGGACGGCTAACAAGATGGCCGCTAATGTGTAGGGAGAGGAAAAGAAAGGAGCTGACATCCGACCTGCCAGTACCCCCCCCCCCCCCCCCCGCTGGGACACACGATCCTGCCTCCCCACAGGCGGTGGGCAATAGAGGGCTCCGGTGCTCAACAAGCGGGAACATTTTCAGAGCACTGAGCGTGGGGCTCCGGTCTCAGAGCAGCCTAAAATGGCGGCCGGCCGAGGCTGACTCCACTATCAAAAGAAACTTCTCCTGGCAGGCGGCCGCTCGGGGTGAGCTGTACCAACCTACCCCCTGCTTACCTGCGCCCCCCCCGCACCCCCCCCCCGCACCCCCCGCCTGCCTGTACCTCTGAGGTGAAGACGGAGCTGCTGCGGGGAGCGGAGCCGCCTGCTCCATGCGTTCCAGACTGCGTGTCAGCAAAATCCAAGATGGCCGCCGCAGATTTGAATTAAAGGTGCAGATCCCCACAGAATAAAAAAAAAAAAATAAACAGAAAATTTAATAAAAAAAACAGCCTCACCAAGCCAAAGGACTGTGGATTGACTGGGGCTACCCACCATTAGCAAGAAAAGAGACAGACAAACAAATTAAAGATAATAATTAAATCTCATCTGTGACAAACAAATTAAAGATAATAATTAAATCTCATCTGCACTACTACAGCTGGTGGGGCCCGTCCCTGAGCACCCTACGCAAGTGAAAATTACCAAAACAAGAGTACATAACACTAATATGTTTCTCGGAGATGCGCTCGTGGCGCAGTCCACAATGACCGCCTAAAGCGGGTTCCATGAGGCGGCGGGCATACCAAAGCATCTAACAAAACAAAAGAAGTAGGAAACGCATAGATTGGAGGCGTTGGATATACAACACCCTAGAATGGCTCCGAAAAAACCAACGCCGCAAGACTTCTTCAAGACAAAAGAGAAAAGTAAAGCGGGCAGGTCAGACAGCAGAGCGCCATCTCCCACCCAGTCAGACACTGAACATGAACCTGAGGTATGTGAACAAACATCAACCAAAAAAGACATTGAGAACTTATATGCAAGCCTAAAAACCTTACTCCACCAAGAGCTCCAAAGCGCTCTCAAAGACCTCAGAACAGAGGTCAGCTCTATAGGAGAACGCACAGATACGCTGGAACATAAAGTGGATGAAACCATTAACAACCAGACCACTATGGATACGGAGATCCTGGCCCTAAGAGCCAGAATGGCCGCCGTGGAGGAAAAACAGGAAGATCAAGAAAATAGGGCAAGAAGAAACAACCTCAGGTTCAAAAACATTCCAGAGACGGTCACAGATCTGGAGAGAGCAACAACTGAATGGCTACAGACCCTTCTCCCGGAAACGCCCCCAGCATTACTGATCCTGGACAGGGTGCATAGAGCGCTCAGACCGCGACCACAAGCCGGAGATAGAGCTCGAGATGTAGTGGTGAGGATGCACTACTTTAAAACTAAAGAAGCGATTTCTAAACTGGCATGGGAAAAAGGAGGGCTGAAATGGGGAGATGTGAAGATAGACGTGTACAACGACCTAGCTCCATCAACGCTGTTGAAGAGGATGGCCCTGAGACATATCACAAAAGTCCTGAGAGACAACGAAATCCGATACAAGTGGGGGTTCCCATTCCGCCTCATCGCCACCAGGAATGGAACGCAAGCCTACATGAGGGTTCCTGAGGAGGGAGTGGACTTCCTAGAAAGACTGGGATTGCAACCCCCAGACTCCATGTCCAGCGAAGAACACAGACCGCCTCCCGTCAGACCCGTATGGAAAGAAGTGGGCAGAGGAGCCACTCCACACAGAAGAAATCCAAAGGAACCCCAGAAATCTTAAATCTTAGGTCTATGCAAAACCTGCTAAAGTGAAGAAGACCCGTAAATCCCGACATAAGGAACTATGCCCAAATGATAGACTGAGATGTGTTATATAAATCCAGATAAGAAATAAGAAGGGGCCAGCGTCATTCCCTCCCCCATGGTTGAGCGGGTAACCCGTAAGGTAGAAGTAGAAGTACTGGTACAGTACGCAGAATACATGTAGCTAGGCAAAAATAAATAAATGAAACAGAAAAAATGTAGGAGGGGGGAGTTGTAGACAAGATAGGGTAAATATATGATCCCGACTGCTGAGTCATGCTTGCTCTATATAAAGCTGGTCACAATGGTATAGAGGTACACATTTGGTAAGAAAGGTCTACTATATTAAATAAAAAATAAACAAAAAGGGATAGAAATGTTAACTGTTAAAAAAAAAAAAAAAAAAGTTGATTTGTTGAGCGGGCCCGCCGCCTGGGACCGCAGTACGGTCCGTACACACCCAAGGTTATGGGTGTTGGATTAGCGCTACTGCGCAATCGCAGAGAAAGTTCGTTCACGTCCAGTGAACACACAAATCCAGGCTATGTTAGTCACCTGGATTACCCTATATATGTTGTTTTATTTTTGATGTTTACATGTTTGAATGTTGTCATTACTGTACGAGGTGCAAAGATACCCTCCGGGCCGACCCTCAGGGGACACCAGAAAACGAATCCACTAGAGGAGAAGACCTCACACCCAGGTAAATACAAATGACACTAACACTAATATCACATAACACCAAGGGATTGAACAATGTGGTAAAAAGGAAGCTAGCCATGACAGAATATAAGAGACTTTCAGGGGACATAATATTCCTACAAGAAACGCACTTCACTGCTGGCTCCACCCCCACGTATTGGGACAAATTATACCCCCAGACATACACAGCTTCGGCAAAGGACGAAAAGAAAAGAGGGGTGGCCATACTCCTAACAAGGAACTCTCCATTCAAGGTAGACAGGGTAAAAAGGGATCCAGAAGGACGATACCTAATAATCACGGGGAGCATAGAAGATACACAAATAACCCTAGTTAATGTCTACGCACCAAATGAAAATAAGAGAATATTTTTCACAAAATTGTTTCGATTGCTGGGCACAACCTCCCGGGGCCGCCTGGTCATGGCGGGAGACTTTAATATAGCCTTAAATGAAAAACAAGACAGATCTAAACCTGCCCTAGCTAAGACAATGGCTGCCCGAAAGGGGGAGAGAAAAACCCTCAGAGAGGGACTTAAAGAGTTTGATTTAAGGGATGCATGGAAGGAGATGAATCCGCAGAAAAGGGACTTCTCTTTCTATTCAGCCCCCCACAAAGTATACACAAGGATAGACTACATATTTGTAGATTCCTTACTGATCCCAAAAATTACAAAGGCTACAATACACCCTATTACTTGGTCAGATCATGGTCCTGTTGAAGTGCACATTGTCGACATACACAAACAAACAAGTAAAGGGACATGGAGACTAAACGAGTCTCTATTAAGGATGCCAGAAGTCATAGCTGAGATCAGTGACGAGGCCTCCAACTACTTCCAAATAAACGAAGGTAGCGTGAACTCACCCTATATCCTTTGGGAGGCCCATAAGGCGGTGGTGAGAGGAAAGCTTATCAGTGTCGCTTCGCATAGAAAGAGGGAGAGACAGAAACAAACAACAAGCCTGCAAGAAAAGATAACGACCCTAGAGGAGGCACATAAAGTAGACCATAGTATAGCCAGGGAGACTGAATTGCGGGACCTCAGAGGGAAACTAAATTTACTACTTACGGATAAAGCTGAGAAGGCCATAGCATGGACAAAACAAAAATTCTACGAGAAGGCCAATAAGGCCAACACAATGCTGGCCACAAGATTAAGGAAGGATAGAATTCAATCTAGAATACATAGCATCAGAAGAAAAGACGGAGTGTGCACAACAAACCCACAGACAATAGCTAATGAATTCACCACATATTACAAAGAGCTATACAATGGAGACAAAGTAGAAAAAGGGAACTCCACCATGAAAAAACAGAGAGCATTTCTCAGAAAAATAAATTTGCCTAAACTCACAGAACAGGATATAACAAAACTATCCCAGCCAATTACGTCGACAGAGGTATTAGATACAATAAAGGGGTTGAAGAACTCCAAGGCCCCGGGACCAGATGGCCTATCCAACATTTACTATAAAAAATTAGCCCACATATTAGTTCCCCAACTACTAAAGATATTTAACAAAGCTCTTGAGGGAGAGCAGTTTCCTCAAACGATGCTGGAATCAAAAATAATATTAATACATAAAGAGGGAAAAGACCCCACCCAATGCAAAAGCTACAGACCGATATCCTTGATCAATAACGATCTCAAAATATTTTCCAAAATATTAGCCACAAGATTGAATACGTATCTTCCGCAACTGATAGACGCAGACCAGGCAGGATTCATACGAGGTCGTCAGGCAGTGGATAACACACGAAGAACAATTGACTTAATCCAGATAGCCAAACACAATAAAACGCCTTCGATGCTACTATCTTTAGACGCGGAGAAGGCTTTTGATCGTGTTGACTGGGGATATATGTTTGAGACACTTCGAGCATTTGGGGTAAAAGGCAAATTTATGAATGCTGTTACATCACTATACGGCACACCCACAGCTAAAGTATCCTATATTAATATGCAGTCTGAGACAATCCACATAAGGAATGGTACAAGACAAGGATGCCCGCTGTCGCCCCTATTGTTCGCATTGGCGATAGAACCGCTAGCAGCCCAAATCAGGGCAAACCCAGATATCGGGGGGATTAAGGTCAAACAAAAAGAATACAAACTGGCATTGTTTGCCGATGACATATTGTTAACCATTTCAAAACCCTTCACCTCACTCCCAAACTTATTTAGTAACTTGTCAGAGTTCCAGAAACTATCGGGATTTAAAATAAACAACGAAAAATCCGAAGCCCTAAATATAAACCTCCCTCAGGAACAACTAAAGCTAATAAAAATAAACTTTGATTTCGCTTGGAAGACACAGGCCATAAAGTACTTGGGAATATGGTTGACTAACTCACCCGACACTATATACGAGACCAACTACCCATCACTAATAAAAACGCTGAAAAAAGAATTAGAAGAATGGTCCAGATATCATATATCATGGTTGGGTAGAATAAATGCCATAAAAATGAACTTACTGCCAAGAATATTGTACCTTTTCCACACACTTCCAGTACAGGTCAGAGCCAGGGACATGCATGAGCTGCAGAAAGCTATCACAAAATTTATATGGAATAACAAAAAAGCGAGAATACAGCTGCCCACATTATATAGATCCAAACAGTCAGGAGGGCTAGCTTTGCCACACTTGTGGCAATATTACCAAGCGGCGCATGTAGGCCAACTGGTTCACTGGCATGCACACAAACAGAGGAAAAAGTGGGTGGAAATTGAGTCCGATGTGATATCTGGGTCATCCATAGAAATGATACTGTGGTTAACAAAAAAAGAAAGACCAGCTCTGAGGGTGCCCCTGGAATCGATCACGCACTCGCTAACCATGTGGGATTCATTGAAACTTAAACACGGGCTAACCACCTACAAATCTCAGATGGCACCACTATTTGAAAATATTAGCTTTACCCCGGGCACGGAACCAACAGCGTTTAAAGACTGGAGCAAGGCAGATATCATAAGGGTAAAAGATCTATGGGCAAACAACGCTATAAAGACGTTTGAGGTAGTAAAGAGAGACTATGGCCTCCCTGACTCGGCCTTTTTTAGGTATCTCCAATTGAGAGATCACATACAGAGGTCAGGTCCGTATAGCGACTTCACAACATTTGAGGATTTGTGCCTCATGGGGGAGGACAAAAAGGGCCTAATCTCTAAAGTATACAGCATACTGGCAGAAGGCAAACAGGAATTGGGGATACAGACCAAATGGAGGACGAGGTGGGAAGAAGAGCTGGGAGAACTAGATCAAGAGCAGTGGGATAACATATTTGAAGGAATAGCAAAGAGCTCCACATGTGTATCAATAAAAGAAAATGCATATAAAATGCTCCACCAATGGTACTACACCCCACTACGATTGTCCAAATTTTTCAGCAACATGTCCCCAGTGTGTACAAGGGGGTGTGGCCAGCAGGGATCGTTTATACATATGTGGTGGACGTGCCCAAAGGTAACAAAGCTATGGAGGGCCACACATGATATGGCGCAGACAATTCTTGGGTATGACTTCCCCCTGGACCCCTGGAAGGTACTGCTATGCAGGCCAATTGAAAACATAGAAAAAACTGATGACAAACTCCTGACACACATATATACAGCTGCCAGATGCGAAATAGCCAAAGCCTGGAAACAGGAACAGCAGCCGGCCATACACGCTGTAAAAGCAAGATTATGGAGGATCTGTCTTATGGAAAAACTGACGGGGATACAAAACGACACAGTACAGAAATACATAGATGTCTGGGAACCGTGGAGAACCTATATAGGAAATAGATATCTTTCAAGGGCTACTCTCCAGTCCTGAAAATCAAGAAATGGGTGAGGCAAAAACACACTAGCTAGGGAAATTATAAAAAAAAAAAAAAATATATAAAAAAAAAAAAAAAAAAAGAATCAAGAGCTTCGCTACTGAGACAACCTTGGTGTGATGGGAGTCGTAATGGTGTAGATTGCAGTGGTGGGCCTGGAGGGTATCCAGTATCCAGTATCCAGTGTCGGATGCTCTACAAATGCATGGAGGTTAAGCTGGTATGACAACAAAAGAAATGAATATTATAAAAGCAATGACAATTCCTTCTTTTTCTTTTTCCCCTTTTAAGTCTTTTGAGTTAATTTTCTGTATTCATTACTTTAAACACTGTAATAACAGTGATGTCATTATTGTCTCCCCATTGAATGTGTTATCCATATGATACAACTGTATGTGACTCGCAAGTAACATGTTCCCCTTTTTGTGTTTTGTACCCCACTCCCACTTTTCTTAACAAAACAAAAAAAAAAACAAATAAAGAATAAGTTTACAAAAAAAAAAACACCTACCAAAGAGGTCTGATCTCCGAGATATATAAGGGAATGGAGCCAACATCTAGCCCACCGAATCATGCAAAAATGATCGGAGGAACTGGGCCTCCCAATACACCTGGAAGACTGGGAGATTTGGGAGCAGGCCGTCAAAACGTCAATTTGCACAACAATAAAAGAAAACATCTATAAAATTATTTTTCAGTGGTACCTGACCCCGGCTAGGCTGAGCCAGGTCTACCCCGGCACACTGGACCTGTGCTGGAGGGGATGTGGTCAAAAGGGGGACATGGCTCACATTTGGTGGTCATGTCCAGAGATTCAGAGGTACTGGACCATGATCCATACGCTTATCTACGAGATCACAGGACTCCCCCTTCCCCTGGATCCTCTGACCCTGGTGCTGAGCAAACCCATCAATGACCTTCCTCCGCCAATGTCAAGGCTGATCACGGCCATGATGACAGCGGCCAGATGCTCTATAGCGGCCGCCTAGAAACAGATTAAGGCCCCCTCGAGAACTACAGTAGTCAGAAGAATCAATGAGGTCATGACTATGGTGAAGCTCACGGCTATGCTCCAAAAGAAGATGCCTCAGTTTTGGAACACATGGGACCCCTGGCTAGAGAGATAAAGCCCAAAAAGGTAACCTTCTGGACCATTAGTACCCCCCAGACCGCAGGAGAGAGTATCAAGGAAGCCTTTGGGCGAAACCCCGCCCCCCCCACCCATCCACCCATTTCCCACCCCACTTGTTTGTCTTCTTCCTTCCCCCCCCCCCCCCCTCTTTTCCCCCCCTCTCTCTTTCCCCCCCCTCTCTCCTTTCCCCCCCCCCCCTCTTTCTCTTTCCCACTATGGAAAACGGGAAAATGTTATTGGTCACTTCCTGATTGTAATGAGTCGAAATGTTATGAGCTCATGACATTTCTGTATGTACATTTATATGTGAACGTGTCCAATAAAAAAATTGTTATTTAAAAAAAAGGGGTTTTGTTTTGTCACTACATATTTACTAATTAATCACAATTCACATATTTTACTTTTAGACACTTTATTATATCTATTATATTTTCTATTTTTTAGGACACTATTCACAAGTTACAGTAGCGCCGTTACAATCGATTGCTTATAACTACAGTACAATGTGAACACTATTTTTATACTCTCCAATATTTTTATTTTGGCAAACATTGCTTATCAGCTTTTACATTTTGTTTCATAAAGCATTGTTATACTAGCTATACTTCAATGAACCCAATAGTTAAAAATAAAAATGTCACAATCATGCAAGTATTTCAGCCACAATCGATATGAAGCAAATATCTTCTCACAAGCAAAAAGAACAGTTACAATGAATTGTGCAGTTATAACAAACAAAAAGAAACTGGACTTACCCGAATACTTTGTGGTAGAACACATTTACTTGAAGTCTCACTTTCAGATGTTGGCCAATAAACTGGACTACTACAATCTGCCTCTATGTCACCAACTTAGAAAAATGAAGAAAAAAAGAAAAGTAATCAATGTGAACTCGTGTATATTTTTACCAAAATCTAAGACTAGACTGTTTTCCCAAAAAGTGGCAAACAATGCAGACTTACTACCAAACAGAAGAAGTTGTTTGTGCTTTCCTTATGCACAGATCCCCACCCACCACTGGGCATATAAATGAGACAGAAATAAAAACAAACCCCTCTATTACGGATAGACGACCCCAAAATCTAAGTGACAGCTTAGTACACAGTCATTTTCAGGGATCACAGAAAGACACTTGGTTAAAGTCTAAGACTGTAGGCACTTGCCGTTGTGGCTCCTGTAAAGCTTGTCCTCTGATCAACACCTCTAAAGATTTCCAAAATTAGAACAATTCCAAGAGGTTCCATATCCAGAAAATATCAACTGCAAAACAGCAGGAATTGTACATTTAGCAACGTGCAGCTGTGGGGTTAAATATGTAGGCAAAACATCCAGAGAATTTAGGAGGAGAATATTAGAACATGTTAGCACTATCAAAAATCATAATGATACTCCAATAGCCAGACATACAGTATAAACACCATACATGGAGGTAATTCATCGTGTCTATCCTTTCAAGGGATTAATCATATCACATTAGGAATCAGGAAAGGAGATTTAGACAATGCCCTCCTAAAATCTGAAGCAAGATGGATATACACTTTGGGTACCATGGCCCCCCAAGGTCTTAATGAAGGGTACACTTATACAGCATTTCTATAACTAGGAAGTAACATCAATGCATGAAATAGTAATTAACATCAATACATGCAACCCTTCACCATAACATACAAATGGGGTAGATGTAATCATAAAACATGGTATCTATTTTATATTCCTTGAATAACATATCCATCTGCTCTATGTATCAGTAGTAAGATTAGAACTACTGTCCTGTATTATATCAGCATTTGTCTCGCTATGATACCACCTCTCAGTGAAATATATGCAACTCTTTAATATGATAACATCATTACATACAATATAACAATGGTAATCTTTGTTTATTCATCTCTGGAACATGCAAAAATTTGCGAACACAATTAATTTTAACCTGTTAGAATGTCTATTGTAATTTTACCAAGTTGCCCCCTTAGTGTCAATATATTAGAACATAACAGTTAACTATTCAGGTGATGCAAACTCACCGCAGTAATGCCTTTGGTTTTGGCTCCACTATTGCGCCTTGATTTACTAAGGTTACCATGGAAACCACAGGGTATAAAAAAGAGAGACACCTAGAGAGACACGCCCCACCCCCGATGAAGTTCCTGAAGGGAATGAAACGCGCGTCAGGTGATGATGACATCACTGTCATCTATTTTGTAGCGTGACTGCGATGAAGGTTGCAGATCTATTTGCATTACGATATTTTGTATCGTTTAGCTAGCTAAAAAAGATGTGGACCGATAAGGAATCCACTAGCAGCTAGTATCTTGCTCAAAACTTACTTTAGAAGACAATACTAAAGGAGGTTTATACAGGAGGATTACAGGGAGCAGCTGTGAGTTATCTGAAGGGCGGACAAGGTATACTCAAAAAACCATAGCCAGCCGTGAACTCCCAGCTCCCTAAATCACTCTATACACACTATACATATGTGTGTATTGGCATTTGATGTTAGCCGCACCATATACTATGATTGGAAGGGCGAATCAAACATCTTTGAAGCCATAACAACATATATATATATATATATATATATATATATACATATATATATATATATATATATATATATATAATGTATGTTTTGATATTAAGCCATTTAATATAGTCTGTCCATAGAGACATTCAAAGTCTGTTACTAAGTAATGACATCAAAAGCTCTACCTGACGCTATGTATGTATATTTAACATAACATGTGCAACGGCTCATCAGGAATATTTTGAGTGAGATGTCGGAATTACATTAAGATCCACTTTAGCAAGATATGTTGCAAAGACTTATCAAACAAGTTACGTAGTACAAATATTGCATCTTGACCCTTTATTAATAGGGATCACTGCAGGTCACCATCATATGCCTAACATTACTATCAGGGATACATAGTTAATTATATTATCGTTTGCATGTATTTAATCACAGACACTTTGTGGATGTACATGATCACTATACACGTTTAACACTTTACCTGCCCCAGTTAAAACTACTCACACAAATCACATAACCATCCTCTCTTGTTATATAAAGCATATGATGGCTATTTACTTATCACCTTATCACCTGAAGTGGCAAATCATTATCAATCTATCTGTGTTCACATACAGGATTGCATTGATACGCTATCTGTTGAAATAGGTTTTAAACATTTTTGTGCAAATTAATAAAATTATGTATTAGTGGAGATGGATCCCCATCTCTTTTAGGAAAATAGAGTTCTACTTTAGAGGTTGAGTGCACGCATCATAGGGATTACTTTTCACCATTTGCTAGAAATCAAACACACCGTAAATCTAAAAGAATGTATTTCTTAAAGCAGTGAGCCAGACTTAATTGCAAAGTTACAGCTAAAACAATGTATTTCAATTAAGGAAATCAGATATGTGATTGAGACACCACAAAAATAAATTGTTTCTTACTTTTTGAAAATGTCACATCCCAAAGACAAGGTACATACTTAAGGTACTTCTATGGAATAATTTAAAGAACTACATTTCAAAGTTTCCAAACCCATATAAAACAAAAGATTGGAATGAAAGCTGAAAGGTCTACAGTAGTGGAGTCCGTCAAATCTTTCCTCAAGGCACAGAGCTAAACCTGTTTTGGGAGCACCCAACGAGTAGCCTATGCATTCATCCTTCTTCAAATGCAATGCTTATAGATAAAAGCAGAAATCGCCCTATTTTTGTATTTTACAGAATCAGAAGATGGGCTCCCCTTAAGCTTAATCATAATTTATTTTATTTTGGGGACCCCCGGTCCCTAAACCATGTACCCTTTTAAAAAGGTGCCTTTGTTTCTGGTCCCTTTTGTAAAATCAATATGGCTCCCACCCAAGCCTCACTCCTGCAAACCAAAAGGAAGTCATCAGAACATGACATGCCATCTTCTTATTAAAATCACCTTTTCGATTTTACACATCTTTGATCAAACATGCAATTTCATGCAGTAGCAGATTACGGTAATAGTGCATACGATGATAATGACAACACCTAAACTAGGCAGCAGCGATGCTGCAGTTCTATACAACACATTAACAATGTAATACCAGTCAATCTAGCGGCAAAACAGATCATTTCATTACTATATAGGCATTGTATCAGAATTATAAGGAATGTAACAAAAATTGCAAAAGGGCAAATTAGCAAACATGGATAATGAAAAAAAAAGGATTGCAATAGAAAGTAGGATCAACCCTGAAAAGTTCTTTAAGTACCTTAATAAAAAGCAGAGATATTAAACAAATGCTTTGCCTCTGTGTTTACCAGGGAAGAATGAATTTCAATTGTAGGAACGCAGGAGGAAGCCACAACCTCTATATTAACGAACAATTGATTAACTGAGGAAGTGTAAGGATCCGCGCTGCGGGTACACCTGCTTCCAGTGCCTCCTTACCTTGTTTCCTTGCCGCCCAGGCTCCCCGGCGGCGCTCCTCACTCCTCGCGGACCCCCCCGACCCTCCCACGGCTGCTCCCGCACTTTCAGGGCGCGCGCGGAACCAGGCTTCCATTTACTGGCGCCGAGCACCTGCCTCCGCCTCCTCAGGTGCATCGCTCGCATTACACGCTTCCCTGCCCCTGCTCCATCAGGCCCACCCCCCAGGCTCTTCTCCCCTATCAGGTCCTTCCCCAGGCCGCTCCTCCGCTCCTCACCTTGCTCTGATAGAGGCACTTCTCCCTATCAGGGCCTCCCTCGGGCCGCTCCTCTGTTCCTCCCCTTCCTCTTATAGGTCCCAGCCCCCTATTTAGTCTCCCCTCACCATTACCACCTTGCTCTGCATGAGCTTCTGTACCTTGGTGCTGTCTGCTGTTGCCTGGCCCCTTTTGTCTTTCAGTTCCTGTTCCTGTCCCGGGATATTCTGCTGACCTCCCTGGATATCGACCTTTGGCTTTGGACTTATATTACGCTGCTCTCTGGAACCCCTTGGATTTGGCTTTGGACTTACTACCCTGCAGACTTCTATGTCCCCTGGACACGGTTTACGGACACTCTACTACGCTGCTCTCTCCACTCCACGACCCAGGCTTACGGACACTCTACTACGCTGCTCTCTTCATCCCACGACCATTGGCTTACGGACTTTACCTTTCTGGGCTGGAGTTGTCAAGTACGGTACCCTTTCTATTTTTGTCACCTGGACAACCTACGCTACTTCCACACTCCGGCCGTGCCCCTGTTTACTGCTAGGTGTGTGGTATTACTCCTTTCCACCTCAGTCCCGGGGTCTCGTCTGGCTTGTGGGCAGGCCGAGCGTTACAGGAAGAAGTTCATAGGCGGCTTGAAAAAATTTAAGTAAATAAGGCACCTGGCCCCGATGGCATACTTCCAAGAGTTATCATGGAGTAAAGTTCAGTAAAAGCCAAACCATTTATATTTAATATTCAAGGACTCGAATAACCCAGGCTCAGTACCACAGGATTGGCGTAAAGCAGATGTGGTGCCTATATTTAAAAAAGGGACCTAGATCACACCCGGGGAATTACAGACCTGTAAGCCTGACTTCAATAGTGGGGAAACTACTTGAAGGTTTAATACAGGATAATATTCAGGAATACCTAATGGAAAACAAAATTATTAGTAATAGTCAGCAGGGATATATGAAGGATAGATCATGTCAAACTAACCTTATTTGTTTCTTTGAGGAGGTATTAGGAATTTAGACCAGGGTAATGCAGTTGATATGGTCTACTTAGATTTTGCAAAGGATTTTGATACGTCAAAGAGGTTTCACACAAGAGGTTGGGGTACAAAATAAAGCAAAATATATGCACCTGGATTGAAAACTGGTTGAAGGACAGACAATAGACATAAATGTCATAAATGGAACTTTTTCAGGTTAGACTAAGGACCACTACCTTTAAACTTGTTTATTAATGACCTTGAGGTTGACATCGAGAGCAAAGTCTGCATCTTTGCTGATGATACTAAATTGTGTAAGGTAATACAATAAGAGCAGGATGTCATTTCTCTCCAAAAGGACTTGGAGAGACTGGAATCGTGGGCAAATAAATGGCAGATGAGATTTAATACAGATAAATGTAAGGTTATACATTTGAGAAGCAGGAATAAACATGCAATTTACAAATTAAATGGGGATAAATTGGAGGAATCCTTTATGGAAAAGGATTTAAGGTTTGCTTGCAGACAGAAGACTTCGCAATAGTGCCCAAAGTCATGCAGTAGCTGCAGAGGCAAACAAGATCTTATCTTGCATTAAACAGGCAATGGATGGAAGTAAACATTATTATGCCTCTTTATAAAGCGTTGGTAAGACCACACTTTGAACATGGAGAACAATGTTGGGCACCAGTCCGTAGAAAAGACATTATGGAACTACAGTATAGAGAGTGCAGAGAAGAGCCACCACATTAATAAAGGGGATGGATAATCTAAATTATGAGGCTAACTAAATTAGATTTACATTAGAAAAGAGGCGTCTAAGAGGGCATATGAAAACTATATACAAATATATTCAAGAACAGTACAAGGAGCTTTGAAAAGAGCTATTCATCCCAAAGGATTTGGGGGCATCCCTTAAGGTTGGAGGAAAGGAGATTTCACCAGCAGGAAAGGGTTCTTTACTGTAAGGGCAGTTCAAATGTGGAATTCCTTACCCATGGAGACAGTGATGGCAGATACTATTAATGTGTTCAAAAAAAAGGTTGGACATCTTTTTAGAAAGGAAAGGTATACACGGATATACCAAATAAGTAAAGATGAAAAAGGATGTTGATCCAGGGATTAATCCGTTTGCCAATACTTGGGAGTCAGGAAAGAATTTATTTTCCCCCTTATGAGATATCATTGGATGATATGACTCTGGGGTTTTTTGTTTGTCTTCCTCTGGATCAATAAGTAAGTATACTGTCACGGCCCCTTTTATTCGCCAACATCTCAGATTTTTTTGGGGGGGGGGGGGGTTTCGAATGTAACGCACTTTGCCGCGTTCATGGCGAGACAGCGCTAATAGCGCTAATACGCCAATACAATGGAAACCGCACGCGGCGCCTAAAAATACCGGCACATGCCGCATCAAACACTGCATCTGCCCGCAGTTTTAAAAGTCGGGCTGAAACGGCCGCACGAGGCTGTAGATATAGGATAAAGTAACTGTTGTCTAAATTTAGCATAGGTTGAACTTGATCAACGTACGTCTTTTTTCAACCTCATCTACTATGTAACTATATTAAATTGTTGCTTAATTGAAAAGGGCAATGAAAACACAGCAGTCAATTTACTTAATTAGCGCTCAATAAGAATATGCAAAGTAACTTCCAGGTATGGCACCAGTGAGAACAGTCACAGACTGCTGATCTCCATTGAGCCTCGCTGGAAAAATCAATAAAAAAAGAAGAAAAAAAACACAGTAATCCACATTGCAGATCCTGGAGCACCCTGGCCAGCTATCTGGTAAACAAATCGTCTGGAACAGCTAAGCAGAAGTGTAACGGATCGGGGGACACGCGCCTCTCAGTGTGTCCCCGTCACCGCAGGCCCCACTACGGCTCGCTGTCCCGGTTCCCCGCTCCCTCGGTCTCTCACCTGTTCTTCTCCATGCCGAGCCGTTCGTCCGCGGCGCACGCCCAAGCACACGACCGGGGCGCGTGCACGGCAGCCTTACAGAAGGCGCACGCGATCTTTTTACCAACCCTCTCGCACAGTTGGCTCCGCCCCCCGTCGGCTGCAGGCGATTACTTTGAATTACAACCCTGTCTCCTTCCCTGCTCACCTGGACCTATCCCTGCAAGCACCCAGACAAGCCTCTGCTCCACCCCTTGCTCCTATTGGCCCTCCTTCCTTTATAACCCAAGACCGCCCTCTCCTTCCTTGCTCTGCATAGCTTCTCTGTGGCTCCTGTGCGCAGTGTCTATGCCTAGCTGTTATCTGTTTCAGCTCTGGTTCCTGTCCCTGCCCCTGTTTGGATTCCTTTGGATTGATCTTGGCTCTGTTTGACTACGTGTACCTCGCTACCCCTGGACTCTGCTTTAGACCTCACTACGCTGCTTTCTCCTGCCCCTGACCCCTGGCTCTTGGACATTAACCCTCCGACTTCTGGCACCCCGGACTCGGCAAGTATTACGTTAACCCTTTCTCACCAGGCCCGGCAACGCAACTTATCACACTCCGGGAACGCCCTCACTTCTGTGGGTGCGTGTTATACCCTTACCCACCTAAGTACTGGGGACTGGCCAGGTCTGCGGGCATACAGGCGTTACAGTTAGAGGCAAACCAAGAACTGTGGATTGGAGCCAAAGCCCACGCAAAGATACGAAAACACCCACGCCCCCCCTCCCCCACCCTTCCCCTCCCTTATCGTGCTTCCCACTGGGTCCTGTGTTTGGTACAACTTGTAGGTCTTGTTCAGGGTTGTATGTAGTACGCAGTAGATGTCTTGTGTGTGAAATATGTCAGTGATAAAAAATGTTGGAATTCAGTACAACGGTTGGTGGCACAATGTATGCGTTAAAAAAATAAATTGTCATTTGCCCCAGCTGACCGAAGATAAAACCAAAGCGTTAAACGGTAAAATCACCCAGACTGAACTAACGGAAGCCGTTAGGGCACTGAAAATATCAAAGGCCCCTGGCCCTGACCGCTTTACTGGTGTTTATTACAAAAAATTCATGCCCACACTCTCACCATATCTACTAGAAATGTACAATTCATTCATGGAGGGAAAACCAATTCCGCCAGCAATGTCAACAGCAAACCTGGCCATAATACACAAAGAAGGGCGAGACCCAATGCAGTGTGATAGCTACCGTACAATTTCATTATTAAATAATGACCTGAAACTATATAGTAAAATTCTAGCGACTAGATTAAACCCAATTCTACCTAGATTGATCCATATTGATCAAGTAGGTTTTGTGTCGGGTAGACAGGCCTCAGATAACACCCGGAAAATAATAAATATAGTGGATCTTATTCATCTCACGGGAAACAGAGCCATACTTCTGAGCCTAGATGTAGAGAAGGTGTTCAACAGAATAGAGTAGGAATTAAAACATTACAGAAATTTGGATTCAAAAGACTCATTTCTAGAAGGAGTCCGAGTATTATACCAAAACCCCACGGCCTTGGTAAAGTTCCCAGGGAATGGACCGAACCCAATTCATATTAAGAATGGAACATGACAAGGCTGCACGTTGTCCCCTCCTCTCTTCACTCTAACAATTTAAACAGTAGCTGCAAATATTCAAGCGAATAATGATATCCAAGGAATAGTAATTGGAAAAATAAATTATAACATCTCTTTATTCGCAAATGATATCATTCCAACGCTTAAAAATAAATCTCCAGATCTCTATACCTAATCTCCAAAGAGCCCTCTCAGACTTCTGGAAAATATCAAGGTACAAAAGGAATAATGATGTCGGAAGCCCTAAATCTAAACCTTCCAGAACCAGAAATTAAACTACTAAAATTGAATTTCAACTATAGGTGGCATTCCTCTCACATTAAATATCTAGGAGTAAATGTGACAAAGGCACTACCACTCTCTATAATCAGAGCAACTACCTACCCCTATTTGAAAAAATAAAAAAAGACTTGACAAGGTGGCACGGCTTCCTGATATCGTGGATATAGAGAATAGTCTCAGTAAAAATGAATATACTCCCCAGGTAACTGTATCACTTTCAGACTCTCCCGGTCCAGATACCGAGATCCGAACTAAAAAAAAACAATATAGAATTTTCCACTTTGTCTGGCAGGGCAAGAGACAAGAGTTATGCTGACCTCAGGACTAAGAAGGTGCATGGGAGTTCCAGATATCACAAAATATTACCACGCTGCCCAATTACGACAGGTGGAGGTTTGGAACACTGATCCAGCCCAATATTGCTGCTTGGCCATAGAAACCCAGTACGCCAGAACTCCTTCCCTGCTAACGACCTTATGGGCCCCGGACAAAAAAGACTCACAGGTGAGGGGGGTCGAGTTGGACACAATGGGATGCACCTGGGAGATCTGGGCCAAGTCCAAGAGTAAATTCAATCTCAAATCTATCACGTCACAACTTACCCCACTTTTTAACAACCCATTACCCTCCAGGATTCAGAACTGAACAATTTGATACATTTAAAACAAAGAATATTAGGACAATTGCCTACCTGTTACACAATGGGAAATGTCTTAGTTTCCATGAGCTTGGGACATAGTAGATTAAGCTGTGCTGAGCCGTGCTGAGCAGATGCACTTACCCCCTGCATCTGTCATTAGCGCGGCTTTAGCAGCTGCTTCCACACGCTTCCGCATGCACGCGGAGGCTCAGAAAATTTCAGCAGACAGGCAAATTTAAAATTTGCCGCTCAGGGAAGCGGAGGAGCGATCACGTGACCGCTCACATCCAATGGGAGCGAGGGACTAGCCCCGCCTCCCGCTCCGCCTCCCGACACAACTCCGCTCCGCCTCCGCCCCGCCCCCAAAGCGCTCACTGCCTCGCCTGCCAGGACACAAAAAAGCTCCAGTTTGAGCAGGCGAGTGTAAGGGCTCGCGCTTCGGGGACTCCCGCTCTCGGCGCTCCCTTACCTTTTTCCTCCGCTGCCCTGAATCCCCGGCGGCGTTTCCCGGCCGTCGACATCTACCCCGCGGCTGTCTCCTCACTTCCATGGCGCGCGCGCGGACCCAAGCCTCTATTTCCTGGCGTCCGGAGCCTGGTCCCGCCGCCTCCTCCATTCTGGCACGCGCACCAGCGCGCTTCCCTGCCCCTGCTCGACCAGGTCCGCCCCCAGGCTTCTCTCTCCTATCAGGGCTAACCCCTGGACCGCACCTCCTCTCCTCCCTTTCACCCGATAGGTCCCAGTCCACTATTTAGCCTGGTCACCCCATTCCTTCAGTGCTCTGCATAGCTACTGTACCTTGGTGCTGTCTGCTTCTGCTTGGCTCTCTTGTGTTTCAGTCCCTGTTCCTGGATACTCTGCGGACCTCCCTGGATTTCGACCTTGGCTTTGGACTTGGACCATGCTGCTCTCTGGACCCCTTGGATTTGGCTTTGGACACTCTTACCTCGCTATCTTCTATATCCCTTGGACTCGGCAAACGGACCCGTACGACGCAGCTCTCTCCTCTCCTCGACCCAAGCTTACGGATACTCTACCACGCTGCTCTCCCAACACCTTGACCATTGGCTTACGGACTTAACCCTTCTACGCCGGATTTGCCAAGTACTGAACTATTTCTATTTTTGTTACTTGGACCAGCTACGCTACTTCCACACTCCGGCCGCGCCCCCGTTTACTGTTAGATGTGTGGTATTTGTCCTTTCCACCTCAGTCCCGGGGTCTCGTCTGGCTTGTGGGCAGAGCAGGAGCGCGGATCAGCGCGGCCCGAGGCACTATGCCCGAGTATGTTTAAATAACATCGGATCAGGCACTTCCTGCAAAACGTCTCGCCAAAACTAGAATTTTCCCCTCGCTCAAGTTTTGAAATATTGTGTAAAAAAGGTTTGTATCAAAAATTTCTGATCACAAAAATAAATTCTGGTCTTGAGCCCTCAATAAACAACCCCTATCATGACTATATGCTTAAATGGGCGGCCGATTTAAACGTGGACATTGATAGAGATGATTGGGTGGATATTTGGGAGTTTGCCGTAAAGACAGCTATATGTACCACTATTAAGGAAAATATTTATAAGATTCTTTACTGTACGGTACCTCACCCCAAGCCGACTGAAGCAAATCTACCCTCTGGCGTCAGATCTGTGTTGGAGGGGCTGCGAGCAAAAAGGTGATATGCTGCATATTTGGTGGACATGTCCAGCGATACAGAAATTTTGGACACTAATATAAACAATTATTAAGGCTACAACAGAATTGTCCATCCCGCTGGACCCTCTGACTTTTCTACTGGCAAAGCCAGTGGAGGATGTGAATCGTTCTATGAGATGTCTAATATCATTTATACGGACGGCGGACAGATGCGCTGTGGCAGCCTCTTCGAACAAGTACGCCCCCCCCCCATCCAGATTGGCTGTTGAGAGGATAAATGAGGTGATGCTAATGCAAAAAATTACAGATTTTCTAAAGCAATCAACAGATTAATTTTATAGAACGCCTGACAACTGATGGCCACAGTACTGGCAAATCTTACTTTTTAAGAACCAAACCTGACCCAGAGTCGATTAAAAGGATAACCTGAATAAAATTCGCTAATGAGTAAAAGTAGAATCTCAAAATAACGAAAGGATAATATCTACTGACGGATGGCTGGCCGTGGTGGGACAGGGGGTGGGATCACTACACCCCCCCCCCCCACATCCGATCACTACACCCCCACCCGCCCACATCCGATCCATAACAGCCCTTTCTTCCTTCTCCAGTTCCTTTTTTCTCTTCTCTCTCCTTCTCGTCTTGTCCTCTCTATAAGGACATTAACCTGATAGCTGTGAATAAAAAGAAGAAAAACAAATAATGGTGCAGTAAATCAACACTTGGGGGGTAGGCGAAGACTAACAACACGAGACATATAAGACATATAAACGTTAAACACTAGCACGGCCTTAATATTAATAAAAAGCAAATTTATTGGGGTGTGGAAGGTGAATAAACCGCATCCGGAGGGGTAAAATTACAACCCTACTCACAAGATGCTGGAAAAGTTAAGGCAACGAACTGGATGCATGCAGCTGGGCTCTCAAGATGGCGACCGGAGCACTCTGGTTGGCGTCCTCACGTGACCGGGATGGAAGGCAGGTCACTCAGATGACGGGGCCTCTAGGCGGACGCTGTAGTCCCACCACAGACACACTTTCTCCAATCCTCCTCAGCAACCGTGATATCACCGCAAATCGGTTATAGCACTTAGAAGACTGCAGATTTCTCCTCTTGGGACTGCAGACTTCACCACAATCTGGAAACACTTCTAAAAACTCGAAACTTCCCGACGCGTTTCGTACGCATGCGCGTACTTCTTCAAGGGATGTGCTGGCCTTTTGAACTCTATGGTATATATACCGTCAGTCCAAAGTTCTTATTGGTTGATTAAATAATTATATTAACCCCGTGTTGGACTGATAGAAGGCAGCACATAAGGATAGGCCTATGCTAAACTACATACAAAACAGACATAAAACACTAAATGGGTAAAACAAAGTGACATGAAAACATTAAAAACATTTAAAAGAACATTAAAAAATAAATAAATATAAAGAGGCAGAACAATGAATTAATGAAAATTACTTATAGAAAGGCTTTGAGTTCAAAGTCGATATTCATTCCTTTTGGGGAGAGAGTTTTTAATTCATATATCCAGTAAGCTTCACGCATACTGGCTTGCTGGAGTCTACTCCCCCCTCTGGGATTAACATCAACCTGCTCAATTGCCTGACAGATAAGACCCTTGGGATTTTTATCATGGCACAGAAGAAAGTGATGCGAAACACTGTGTCACCAACCCCCTCCTAATGTTGTAGATATGCTCATATACACGTCTCTGGAACGTTCTCCCTGTTCTGCCCACATATTGTAAGCCACAAGGGCATTGTAATAGATATATAACATACATGGAGTGGCAGTTAATGAAATTATGTATAGGGTAACTCCTATTAGTGACGTTAGATGTAAAATGTCTAGCATTTTTACTAAAGGAGCATGCTACGCACTTTGCACAGGTAAAGAAACCTTTCAGACTCCCTCCTAGTTTCTGTTTTTTTTGTTTTACCGGACAGCTGGGAGCTAATTTGGATTTCAGGTTATTAGCCTTTGAAAATATAATATTAGCTTTTTTTGGAAGGATATCTGCTAATACTTCATCTTGTAATAAAATAGGCCAATATTTGTTTATGATTTGTTTAATTTTTGGCGCCATCTCATTATATTGGGTGATGAACGCTACCTGATTGTGACATCTTTTTGATGTTTCCTTTTTTTTAACATCATACTGGAGTAAAGTATCCCTATTGATCTCATTGACCTGATTAAAAGCCTCATTTAATTCAAACTCTTGATATTTTCTATTAATAAATTTTTGTTTTAAATCTTCTGCTTGTTTCTTAAAATTCTCTTCTTCGGAACAGTTACGTTTGAGACGTACCAATTGTCCCTTTGGGATGTTTCGCAGCCACTGCGGATTATGGTGACTATCTGCGCGCACATAGTTATTTGCCTGCACAGGCTTAAAGAAGGTCTTAGTGTGTAATATATCATCTTTGACGTATATGTGAAGGTCCAAAAAATCAATGTGTTCAGTACTAAAACTACAAGTGAACTTAAGATTAAGGTGATTGTGATTTAGATATGTGCAAAAATCATTTAGTGAATCCTGAGTGCCTGACCAAATAAAGATCACATCATCAATGTAGCGCCGCCAGAGCACCAGGTTTGCTCCTAGAGGACAGTTGTTCCAAATAAACTCCTCCTCCCAACTATCCATAAATAGGTTGGCATAACTAGGAGCAAACCTCGTGCCCATAGCGGTACCACATTTCTGAATGTAATAGTGGGAATTGAAGGTGAAATAATTATGTGTCAAAATAAACCAAATACTCTCCATCAAAAAATCCCTCTTGGTGCGTGAAAAGCCACTGGAGTGTTCCAATTTGCGAGACACGGCCTGGCATCCTTGATGATGGTCAATAACTGTGTATAAGGATGTTACATCAGCCGTGGCAAGAATGTAACCATGTTGCCATTTTAGATCTTTTAAAATTTGTAACGTATGTGTCGTGTCTCGCAAATAGGATCTACCACCAATGACTAGAGGTTGAAGATGGTGATCTATAAATTGTGAAAGGTTTGAAGTGAGGGAAGAGATACCAGAAATAATAGGTCTCCCCGGGGGTGCAGTAAAATTTTTGTGAATCTTAGGTATAAAATAAAATAACGGTGTACGTGGAAACTGAACTGACAAAAACTTGAACTCATCCTCACATATTGCCCCACTATCTACACCAGAGGTCAGCAATTCTCCCAGTTCGGCCTTGAAATGCACCAAAGGGTCACTGGTAAGGGGGAGGTATGTGGTCTTATTTCCCAGTAATCTCATGGACTCTTCTAAATAATATTCTTTGTCC
Source organism: Ascaphus truei (assembly GCF_040206685.1). Lineage (NCBI taxonomy): Eukaryota > Metazoa > Chordata > Amphibia > Anura > Ascaphidae > Ascaphus > Ascaphus truei. Next base: position 237,166 of record NW_027456898.1, read on the forward strand.
ATGACCACAATACCCCCACCCTTATCAGCCGATTTAATGACAATGGAGTCATTATTTTCTAGATTTTGGACTGCCTCTTTTTCTTTGATATTAAAATTATCTTTTTTGATTTTGTATGCTCTACATGAATTCTCTAGATCCATGCTGACCATCTCAACAAAGGAGCTCACTAGATGTCCTTGCGCGAACTTTGGATAGGTGGATGCTTTTTTAAAAATCTTTTCTTGAGGGTCAGTAGTACTGCGTACCTCTTGAATAGGATTAATTTGATTAGTGATTGCATCCCTAGCAAAATATTTTTTCAGGGCGAGTTTGCGGGCAAATTTGTGAACATCTATAAAGAGATTAAAACTGTTTGGTCCGCAGACTGGAGCAAACTGAAGCCCTTTGTTGAATACTTTTTTCTCAAATTAATCCTATTCAAGAGGTACGCAGTACTACTGACCCTCAAGAAAAGATTTAAAAAAAAAAAAGATTTTTAAAAAAGCATGGATCTAGAGAATTCATGTAGAACATACAAAATCAAAAAAGATAATTTTAATATCAAAGAAAAAGAGGCAGTCCAAAATCTAGAAAATAATGACTCCATTGTCATTAAATCGGCTGATAAGGGTGGGGGTATTGTGGTCATGGACAAAGAATATTATTTAGAAGAGTCCATGAGATTACTGGGAAATAAGACCACATACCTCCCCCTTACCAGTGACCCTTTGATGCATTTCAAGGCCGAACTGGGAGAATTGCTGACCTCTGGTGTAGATAGTGGGGCAATATGTGAGGATGAGTTCAAGTTTTTGTCAGTTCAGTTTCCACGTACACCGTTATTTTATTTTATACCTAAGATTCACAAAAATTTAACTGCACCCCCGGGGAGATCTATTATTTCTGGTATCTCTTCCCTCACTTCAAACCTTTCACAATTTATAGATCACCATCTTCAACCTCTAGTCATTGGTGGTAGATCCTATTTGCGAGACACGACACATACGCTACAAATTTTAAAAGATCTAAAATGGCAACATGGTTACATTCTTGCCACGGCTGATGTAACATCCTTATACACAGTTATTGACCATCATCAAGGATGCCAGGCAGTGGCTGCGAAACATCCCAAAGGGACAATTGGTACGTCTCAAACGTAACTGTTCCGAAGAAGAGAATTTTAAGAAACAAGCAGAAGATTTAAAACAAAAATTTATTAATAGAAAATATCAAGAGTTTGAATTAAATGAGGCTTTTAATCAGGTCAATGAGATCAATAGGGATACTTTACTCCAGTATGATGTTAAAAAAAAGGAAACATCAAAAAGATGTCACAATCAGGTAGCGTTCATCACCCAATATAATGAGATGGCGCCAAAAATTAAACAAATCATAAACAAATATTGGCCTATTTTATTACAAGATGAAGTATTAGCAGATATCCTTCCAAAAAAAGCTAATATTATATTTTCAAAGGCTAATAACCTGAAATCCAAATTAGCTCCCAGCTGTCCGGTAAAACAAAAAAAAACAGAAACTAGGAGGGAGTCTGAAAGGTTTCTTTACCTGTGCAAAGTGCGTAGCATGCTCCTTTAGTAAAAATGCTAGACATTTTACATCTAACATCACTAATAGGAGTTACCCTATACATAATTTCATTAACTGCCACTCCATGTATGTTATATATCTATTACAATGCCCTTGTGGCTTACAATATGTGGGCAGAACAGGGAGAACGTTCCAGAGACGTGTCTATGAGCATATCTACAACATTAGGAGGGGCTTGGTGACACATAGTGTTTCGCATCACTTTCTTCTGTGCCATGATAAAAATCCCAAGGGTCTTATCTGTCAGGCAATTGAGCAGGTTGATGTTAATCCCAGAGGGGGGAGTAGACTCCAGCAAGCCAGTATGCGTGAAGCTTACTGGATATATGAATTAAAAACTCTCTCCCCAAAAGGAATGAATATCGACTTTGAACTCAAAGCCTTTCTATAAGTAATTTTCATTAATTCATTGTTCTGCCTCTTTATATTTATTTATTTTTTAATGTTCTTTTAAATGTTTTTAATGTTTTCATGTCACTTTGTTTTACCCATTTAGTGTTTTATGTCTGTTTTGTATGTAGTTTAGCATAGGCCTATCCTTATGTGCTGCCTTCTATCAGTCCAACACGGGGTTAATATAATTATTTAATCAACCAATAAGAACTTTGGACTGACGGTATATATACCATAGAGTTCAAAAGGCCAGCACATCCCTTGAAGAAGTACGCGCATGCGTACGAAACGCGTCGGGAAGTTTCGAGTTTTTAGAAGTGTTTCCAGATTGTGGTGAAGTCTGCAGTCCCAAGAGGAGAAATCTGCAGTCTTCTAAGTGCTATAACCGATTTGCTGTGATATCACGGTTGCTGAGGAGGATTGGAGAAAGTGTGTCTGTGGTGGGACTACAGCGTCCGCCTAGAGGCCCCGTCATCTGAGTGACCTGCCTTCCATCCCGGTCACGTGAGGACGCCAACCAGAGTGCTCCGGTCGCCATCTTGAGAGCCCAGCTGCATGCATCCAGTTCGTTGCCTTTACTTTTCCAGCATCTTGTGAGTAGGGTTGTAATTTTACCCCTCCGGATGCGGTTTATTCACCTTCCACACCCCAATAAATTTGCTTTTTATTAATATTAAGGCCGTGCTAGTGTTTAACGTTTATATGTCTTATATGTCTCGTGTTGTTAGTCTTCGCCTAACCCCCAAGTGTTGATTTACTGCACCATTATTTGTTTTTCTTCTTTTTATTCACATATATCCCGTTGAGGTGAGAATCATCAAATTCCATCATCCTAAGGACTCCATTTGGACTGTACACCTATTCGGTTTGATTTTTAACCCCTTTGGCGCCGGTTATCCTTTTTTTGTTATGTCACTCTGACTGGTTGTACTACCAATTATTCACCTGGCTGCCTGTGTTATATATTAATTAATTTGTATTATTAGCGCTGTTCTGCACCCATTCTTTTTTCTGTGATTAACCTGATAGCGCTAATGGATACGACCCCAAACCACCGAAACTGACACGCCTACCTCTGAATAGACAACAAGATTTACAATACAATATGGTGTGCTGAAAAGAAATTTATTGTATTTTGAAATTCTCCATGTATGTGCTGTACATTTAAGCATCTTATTGTATATCGCTCTGTTCAAATGTGCATGGATGTGGTTTGTAATCCGATTATAAAATATCCGAAAATATTTGAAATAAAAAAAACTGGTGCAAAAAGGCGCACAGGGGTTTAAGGATATTTTGGGTCTGGAAGACTGCGAATGTTTAACCCTTTGGAAAGAGAATACGCTTTATTTTGCCTCCCACATAATTCATTCTCCAGAATAGATTATATTTTTGCCAATAGTCAGGTAATGGGGAAGGTCACAGATACTAAAATAGAAGATATAATCATCTCGGATCATGCCCCAGTATGGGTGGAGGTTAATATGGGACAAAGAGCGCATGGAGATATGGAGATTTCCATCTTACTTGTATAATAACGAAGAATTTAAAGCATTTCTTCGAAATAATTGGTTTTATTTTAAGAAAACTAATGCGGCTCATTGCGACGCAATAAAGTTATTTTGGGAGACTGGGAAGGCAGTTTTAAGAGGGAAAATAATTGCATATATAACAAAGAACAAACAAACAAATGGTGCACAGGGAGTCAGGTTGTGAAAATAAAAAAGTCCCATTCCATTTATTTCAGTGCATGACTGATAAAAACATCACCCCAGGGGGGATAACAAACAGCCCCCTACGCGTTTCGGACGGGTAGGTACTTTATCAAGGAGTATAGAGCATGGTGCAATGTGGGTACCTTAAATACACCTCTCTTAATCAAAATGAATTACAATCAGTTGAAAAAATTCTCCGTCCACCCCTCACTGCGCATGCGCGTGACTTATTTATTTATTTATTATTATTTATAAAATATTTTACCAGGAAGTAATACATTGAGAGTTACCTCTCGTTTTCAAGTATGTCCTGGGCACAGAGTAAAACAAAATAATACATGGTTACAAATACAGTTACATAAATGAACAAGGTATACATTATATACAAGACATTGCATGCACAGTTAAAGAAAATATATATTATGAGCGTATGAAACAGTTACAAACCTGATTAAAGTGTGAGACAGCCTTAGATTTGAAAGAACTTAAGCTGGTGGTGGATATGAGAGTCTCTGGTAGGTTGTTCCAGTTTTGGGGTGCACGGAAGGAGAAGGAGGAACGTCCGGATACTTTGTTGAGTCTTGGGACCATGAATAGTCTTTTGGAGTCTGATCTCAGGTGATAGGTACTGCATGTGGTAGGGGTGAGGAGCTTGTTCAGGTAGCTGGGTAGCTTGCCCAGAAAGTATTTGAGGGTGAGACAGGAAAGGTGAACTTTGCGCCTAGACTCTAGTGATGACCAATCTAGTTCTTTGAGCATTTCGCAGTGATGTGTGTTGTAGTTGCATTGGAGAACGAAACGACAAATTGAATTGTAGAGGGTGTCAAGTTTGCTAAGGTGGGTTTGAGGAGCCGAGCCATATACTATGTCTCCATAGTCAATAATTGGCATTAGCATCTGCTGTGCAATACGCTTTCTGACCAGGAGACTTAGGGAGAATTTGTTCCTGTAAAGTACCCCTAGTTTGGCATAGGTCTTGGTTGTCAGGGTATCAATGTGCATCCCGAATGTTAAGTGGGAGTCAAACCATAAGCCCAGGTATTTAAAACTAGTGACTGGTGTTAGGGTGGTGGTAGCGTTGGTTCTAATCAGGAGCTCAGTCACTGGAAGCGTTACAAATTTAGTCTTGGTCCCAAATACCATTGTTACAGTCTTGTCAGTGTTTAAAAACAGTTTGTTTTGGGAAATCCAGTTTTCGAGTCTCAAAAAGTCAGACTGAAGTATGTGTTGAAGGTCAGAGAGGCTATGGCTGTGTGCATACAGGATTGTGTCATCTGCATACATGTGTATTGAGGCTTCCTTACAAGCTGTGGGAAGATCATTAATGAACACTGAGAAGAGTAGGGGCCCCAGAACAGAGCCTTGCGGTACACCACAGGTGATATCCAGGGGGTTGGAGTTAGAGCCTGAGATGGACACATGTTGGGATCTTCCTGATAGGTAGGACTGAAACCAGTTTAAAGCATGTTTCCCTATTCCAGAGCTCTGGAGTTTGTTAAGCAGGATAACATGATCAACTGTGTCAAAAGCCTTTGCAAAATCTAGGAATACTGCACCAGTGAGTTGTCCCCGTTCCATTCCACACTGGATTTCATTGCAAACTTTTAGCAGGGTAGTTACGGTGGAGTGTTTGGGACGAAACCCAGACTGGAATTGGCTAGGGAAATTTGTCTTGGTGTAGAAATCGCTTAATTGGGAGTGGACACATTTTTCCATAACTTTGGATAGAATTGGGAGAAGTGAGATTGGCCTGTAGTTTGAGACAGTGTTTTTGTCCCCACTTTTGACGACTGGGACAACTCTGGCAGTTTTCCAGGTCTTAGGGATATGGCCTGCAGACAGGATAGCGTTGACTATGGGCGCAATTGGTTTGGCAATGGCTGGGGCACCAAGTCGTAGGAACCTAGATTGTAGTAAGTCGGGTCCACATTGGCTGCTTAGTTTCAGTTTGAGGAGCGCTTGTGTAATCTCCTCTTCAGATACTGGGCTAAATTGAAAATTGTGGGCAGTGTTGGGAGGGGGTGGGACTGTAGGGATACTCCCAGGATGAGATTCATGTTTGGGGTTTGTGCTGCGTTTCGCTAATAAGTTAGTGGCACACCCCACAAAGTAATCATTGAATGCATTTGCAATGTCAGTGGGGTTTGTCAGAGTAATATCCCCCTTAGTGATATTACTTGGTTGTTGATGGTTAGGAGCCTGGAATATATTGTTGATAACCTTCCAGAAGTTAGTTGGGTTTGATGTATTTTGGTGGAGATTGTCAGAGTAATATTGTGCTTTTGCATGTCTTGTTTGCCTTGTGCACACGTTCCGCAGGCATCTGTAGTGATTGAGATCCTTGGTAGTGCCAGTTACTTTGTAGCTTTTCCACAAGGCATCCCTGAACTGGTAGAGTGCTATAAGGTCAGGTGTAACCCATGGAAGGTGGGGCCCCCGTACCCTTATTTTGCATAGTGGAGCATGGGTATCGCAGAGTTTTAAGAACTCGGATTGGAAATAGTCGAGTGCAGAATCAGGGTCGGGAATTAAATCGATTCTGTGCCATGGGCAGTTGGTAAGGTCATCCAGAAACTGTTGTGGGTTAAAGTTTTTAAATGTTCTAGTGAGGAGAACTTTAGGGCTTGAATGGGGCGGTTTAATTTTCCTTACACAGTACACTATTGCATGGTCACTGAAAATATCAGGAAGGATGCCAGAGGATTGGATTCTGCTGGGGTTTGAGGAGAGAATCCAGTCTAGCAAGGAATGGTTATGCGACTTCAGGTTTATCCGTGTGGGTTGGGAAATGAGTTGTGATAGGTTAAGTGACTTGAGTTGTATCTGGATTTTGTGGTTTTTAGGGTCAAGCCAATTGAAGTTGAAATCCCCTAGAACTAGCAGCTCACTCTTCTCATTCAGAGAGGAAATGGAGGCAAGAAATTGGGTGATATCAGTCAAGGATTGTAGAGGGGCTTTTGGGGGACGGTAGATGCCGGCAAGCAAGATGGGCTTAGAAAAGGGGAGGCAGATTTTGCCAACTAGAGTTTCAAAAGAGCGTGGGCTTGGGGGGCAATGTAACAGTGTAAATTGTAAGGTGTCTGCAATATAAAATAACACCCCTCCTCCTCTCTTTGACCGATCTCTCCTAAAAATGGAGTATCCCTGAATGGCGATATTTGCATCAGGGGTTTTAGAGGATAGCCATGTTTCTGTAAGAATGATGGCTTTGGGTTTATGCATAAGGCACCATGCCCTTAGTTCATCCAGTTTGGGCAGCAGGCTCTGGATGTTTATATGGGCGACAGATAGCCCTTTTTGGAATTTAAAGGTGGAATTCTCAGGGGCATGGGACAGAGCTGAAATGGGAGGACCTGGGTGACGTCACGCGAGGCGCCGCCGTTGCCAGAGATACCTCGGTCGGTAGACACGTCGTCCCCCCCCACTCATCCGTGCATGCTGTACAGAGTAGGTAAACAAACACTGTGGCTTCAATCTGAATGATCGCGGTGTTACTCCGCCCCCAGGGACGCCTCTCAAGGCCACCAATTGGTCCAGGCGCGCCGTGACTTGACCAATCAGAAGGCTGGTCTAAGTCAGGGACACTCCCACCCTTCGGCGCTACTCCTGACGGCCCCAAAACATAACAGAGAAGCACCATAATATAATTCAAAGCTACTGGTATAAGATAAGCGGACTATTGCCAATATCAAATAAATGATCCTAAACAATAACACCAGATGCTTTTATCCAGGGTATCAAGCCCCCATTGCTCCATGCTCACAGAATATACACTTACACTAGGGCTGCACAACATACAGCGTTCGGCCTGCGACGGCCCCCCTTCAACCCCCCCCTCCCCCGGAAAGAAAAGAACGCTCGTGGCCGCATGCTGTGTCTGTGCCCTCTAGTAGGAGCGCACCTCCAGCAAACTTTGAATGCACGCGCTTCCCCTAATCCCCCTAACCCCCCTTCCCGGCTCCAGCAGGGTGACGTGCTCCAGCAGTGTAGCGGGACCCAGGACTTCCGGGTCTGTTACTAGAGCGCGCTTCCCCCTGCTTCACCTCACCACCGGCACCAATTTAAATTAGTTTTATTTGCCGCCACCACCGCCGCCGCCAACCACCACCACCACCACCTCCTCCTCCTCTTCTTCTTTTGTTGCCGCCGACGCCACCTCTGCTACCGCCGCCAACATTATCCGGTAGGCATGGGGTGGGGGGGTCATTCATTCATGCGGGGGGCTGCTGAAATGGGGATGCTGACATGGGGGGGGATGCTGACATGGGGGGGTGCTGCTGACATGGATGCTGACATGGGAGGGGGGATGCTGACATGGGAGGGGGAATGTTGACATGGGAGGGGGTGCTGACATGGGAGGGGGGTGCTGACATGGAGGGGGGATGCCGACATGGGGGGGGGGGGCCGACATGGGGGGGGATGCCGACATGGGAGGGGGAATGCTGACATGGGAGGGGGTGCTGAAATGGGAGGGGGAATGCTGACATGGAAGGGGGAATGCTGACATGGGAGGAGGAATGCTGACATGGGAGGGGGGGTGCTGACATGGGAGGGGGGTGCTGACATGGGAGGGGGGGTGCTGACATGGGGGGGATGCTGACATGGGGGGGATGCTGACATGGGAGGGGGAATGCTGACATGGGAGGGGGAATGCTGACATGGGAGGGGGGATGCTGACATGGGAGGGGGAATGCTGACATGGGAGGGGGAATGCTGACATGGGAGGGGGAATGCTGACATGGGAGGGGGAGTGCCGACATGGGAGGGGGGGTGCCGACATGGGAGGGGGGGGTGCCGACATGGGAGGTGGAATGCTGACATGGGAGGGGGGATGCCGACACGGGAGGGGGGGGTGCCGACACGGGAGGGGGGGTGCCGACACGGGAGGGGGGGTGCTGACACGGGAGGGGGGTGCTGACATGGGAGGGGGGATGCTGACATGGATGGGGGGATGCTGACATGGATGGGGGGATGCTGACATGGGAGGGGGGATGCTGACATGGGAGGGGGGATGCTGACATGGGAGGGGGGCTGCTGACATGGGGATGGGGATGGGGTGCTGACATGGGGATGGGGTGCTGACATGGGGAGGGGTGCTGACATGGGGGAGGGGTGCTGACATGGAGGAGGGGTGCTGACATGAGGGAGGGGTGCTGACATGGGCTGTGGGGGGCTGCTGACATGGGCTGTGGGGGGCTGCTGATATGGGCAAATTAATTAAATTTTAATGAAAGTATTTTAAATGTAATTTTATTTCATGTAAACATCGTAAATAAATGTGTTATTTTGAATAATAAATGCTGTTTTACCCGTGCGGCCGACTGTTTTCCTTGTGAGGTGCAGGGGGGAGAGTGATGGGAGGTGCAGGGGAGGGAGATTGATAGGAGGTGCAGGGGGGGGGGGGAGTGATCGAAGGTACAGGGGGGGGAGAGTGATGGGAGGTGCAGGGGGGAGAGAGATGGGAGGTGCAGGGGGGGGAGTGATGGGAGGTGCAGGGGTGGAGTGATGAGAGGTGCTGGAGGAGAGATAGAGATGATGATGACGATGATAATGATGACGATGATGACGATGACGATTTTAACCGTGCGGCCAAATTTTTTTTTCCTTGGAGCATTTCGGCCCTTTTTGCACTTTACGAGTTGTGCAGGCCTGACTTACACAGTAAATAATTCCCATATCAAATATCCTCTTTTCTCAGTGATCAGGGAATATAAACAAATAGCACAGCAACCACACACACATATATATATATATATATATAAAAATGTCAGAACACATTAGATATTGCATTTAAAAACATAAATGTCGTTCTGCTACTTAAATCTAGGTTGATCCTCTTAGGATGATGTAAAGATGAACCTATAATGTAATATGCAGATAATTCATAATATAACCATAATCATAACAAGTTAAGGAAAATGTCACACTCAAAAAATCAATTTTGTCATTTTTTCATTTAACCCACTCCGTAGCAACAGTATGAGGGTCCGTGAAGATTAATTGAATTATTGGATAGAGTTACGCAGGGTGGAGCACCATTTTCCCCTCCTTTCTCAAATATAAATAAGAGAAGGAAGGAGATTAATTTGGAGTTTAAGGCGAGCAAAAAGTTAAAGCTGCAGTTCAAGCAATATCCTGCATGTTTTTTTTTTAATAAAACAATTCTGTAGAAAGAAAAAATACTTTAAGCATTTTCTGTTTTAAAACAAACAACTTTGAAAGACCAATTTTCTTGAATTTTTTTGAATTTTTAAAAGCATGCTTGTTGCTATAGCAACCATTTACATTCCCCATATTTAAAGATGTCGCCAAACTTTGCCGATCAATAGAGAACGGATTGAAGGCAGCTATGCAGTTCTTTAGGTTAGTAAGGGATAACCCACAGGAAACTATTGAAGTAAAAAAAAAAAACCGGGAGCTTGAACTGCAGCTTTAAGCCAAATCCCACAACAGATAACAGAGACGGTTATATGAGAGCCAAGGATTTATGTGAAGTTTGGCTGCATAGAAAAGAAAATGTAGTTTAGAAATCTTTTACAAGTTTGGCAATAAGGCCGGGAAAATGTTGGACAATATGGCTAGAAAGCTTATGATGTCAAACCCTATTCTGAGAATAAGGGGAAAATGCCAGGGGATCGCGTGAAGCCTCTGCAACCTTTACTTGCCGGGATTCAGAAGTTACTGTGACGCGTTGCCATTGCAACGCTGCGTCAAATGCCGCCGCGGTCATGCAGTGACGTCACACGTCCGTCTCCATGGCAATAGGGTCTTGTGACCCCGCGGCATAATTTGACGCCACCAAACAAGGTAAGTGGGGTGCAAGAGTCAGGGGGAGCAGGCAGGGGGGCACAGCTCTAAGAGTTTGCGCTCCCCTTCTATATACCATTTAAAGAGGCAAGCTATGCCTTTTTATATACACAATAAAAGCTGGGGGTCTCCGGGCTAAATCCCATTAATTTCAGCTCCGGGGGGACCACTTCCTTCCGGCGATACAGATCTCTGAAGGGTGTGCCGGTATCTTCTGCAACTTTCAGCTTCCTCGAAACATAGGCCAATAGGAAGCCTCACCTGATGACATCACAGATTCCTATTAGCCTGCAGAGTCCAGCAGCTTTGAAAACCAGACAGAGTGAAACCCAGAGTGGCTGCCAGCACCCCCTACGGAGGCAAGTACCTCGGAAGCAGGGAGTCTCCGGAGATGTAATGAATGGGGTTCAGCTGCGGAGACACAAGAAGAAATGCAGGCACCCAAATATTATTGGTATTAGGAGGGTACTTCGCTGCCGGTGCTCTGCAACTAGGGAAGCCCAGGGGTCCCAGGAGAAGCAGATGTACAGGAATGAAGCATGCACCCGAACTTAAGCAGAAACATTTTAATGTGCCTGTAAGAGAGATAAGGGGTTAAACTCCCTTTACAGGGCATGAAACTGCACTTGTGTTGGGTTTCATGCAGGTGGGATGTGAAACTCCTGATTGAACAGGGGATAAAAGCAGGAAATGAGAACCTGTCAGTCTCCCTGTTAGGAGGATCACAAGACAGCTCCAGCCCGCAGGGATCCAGGCTGGTTGACCAGAAGGTTTTGCCTGGCAACCGTGAGGAACCCAAAGCTTCACCCAGCAGAGGAGCCTGTACTAGAGAAGGGCAAAAGGACTTATTGGGAGCAGCAAGACTTCAAAGCTTGCAGCTGGAGAAATCGGAGACGCAGGACCAGAAACTATCAGATAAGACTGTAAACAATGCTCCCGTCTTTTTGTTCTATATAATATTGTTTCATATGTTTTAAAGCACGGAACCAGTTTAGTTGGCCAGTTGTCGTTAGAAAGGGCTGCAGAAAAGTGTAGCTATTATCACTAACGGGAATAGGTATTTAATGAATGATTTATGTTTTGCCTCAAAGGGACAGTAGCCCCAATGTTTTAGTTGTTTTTGTGGCAAAGAAAATCAATCCACGTTTGGTTAACCCTAAAAATTGCATGTGTGGAATCTATCTTACCTCGCCTACAGGCCGCTCCGCCAGTGCCATCAGATTCAACGTTTAGGCAGTCAGAAACTGCCTCTCAAGGTGGGGGCTACAATAAATCACATATAAAACATGTATACCCCTGGTACTCGCTCAGCCCGCCTCCGTCGACGCAGACGCGCCCTCATGATGTAGGTGCATCGATGCGGAGCGCTGTGTTGACGTCGGACGGCGCTGGCTCCAGCCAGCCATGGAATCATAGGACGTCAGTCCGTGTTCCTGTCACCATGGCAACCCGAGCAGGGAAGGAAGTTTCTCTGTTGCACCCCAGTGTGAAAACATTATTGCTAAATAAAGTGGAATATACAAAACTACACCCAAATGTGTTATAAGCCTGTACAGTGCACACAAGATCTATAACACCCTAACGAGTAAAGCAAATTGTATACGGAGAACTGAGGTTTGTTTTTAAACATCAAAATGTCACACAAAGGGCATAAAGAACATGATCATACGAATTGTACATATAGTCATATACGAAACGGTTTAAATATATGGAGAAAGTAGTCCAGGTGCGATCCACAGAGATGGGCAACCCTATAGGGAGAAAAAGTTCTCCTGTCAAGAAAGCATTTGAAGTTCTGTTGCTCATTTAAACCTCCACCATTACTTGTGTATAATGAGTGGGTCCAACATGCTTCCCTTCTTAAAGCTGCAGTTGTCTTTTTTTTTTTTTTTTTTTTTACTTCAATAGTTTCATGTGTGCAATCTCTAATTACCTAAAGAACTGTATAGCTGCCAGTCAATTCGTTCTACATGTATTGAGAGGCGAAATTTGGTGACATAATTAGAGCTGGCATATGTTTTTATTTGCTTCTGTCAGTCAGTGGAAGCTCATGAATATTCATGAGCACTCCTGCACTGACATGTGCTAGAGGGAGGGCAGGGCTGACAAAGGGGTGTGCCAGGGCTTGTGACAGGCCAAGAAGGGGCAGTGCCTTAGCAAATGGCTGTTAAAATAGAATACAAGAAAATTGGTCTTTCAAAGTTGTTTTTTTAAAAACAGAAAATGCTAAAAGTTTTTTTTCTTACTACAGAACTGATTCATTAAAAAAAACACACATGCAGAATATTGACTGAACTGCAGCATTTAGAGAAATGTCTCTCTAATCAGGTAATCCGCGCCTGGGCGCAACCGATTTGATCCCCATCATTCTCAAGGAAGTAACGGTATGCCTATGCTCCTGTGTTGTACTAATACTGTAGGTTGTGTGCCCTGTCTTATGACACTGATATGCTATATAAAACACACTTTAAACATTCTTGTGGTTTTTCCTACATATAGTAGACCACAGGGGCATTTAATAGTATATACAACATGTATACAGCTACAGGTAATGCGGCTCAAGATTTTGATATTCTTACAATTATGTGGGTTGGAGAACGTATCGCCTAGTGAGACTATTTATTACACACCGAACAATTCACACAACAAAAAAAACCTTGTCTTCCCATATCCAGAAAGTGTGGAACATTATAATTCTGTTTGTTATCAGCGTGAATAAGTTTGTCAGACAGATTTTTACCTCTGAAACGCTACCATGGGTGGTGCACTGTATGTCTCTGATAGTATATCGTCATTCTGGAGTAAATGCACTGGCTTGATTGTATGTTGTAGTAAATATGACACATCGCTTTTCTTTACCTTATTATGGCTCATTTATGTCATGGGATTTGTGTAAAACCTAAGGATACCCACGTGCCAAAAATCTAGTACGTAAATCTTGGCTGGGACCAAATTGTCCTGTCTACGGGTTACCCTCGATGCCCTAACCTTTTGGGGAAATGGCAAAGCCCCAATAAAGGATGGGGGGTGATGGCTGTCTGCCCTGAGACTGGCATTGCTGTCCATAACTTTTCTAAACACATTTGTATGTAACTCACCCTTCTCGTGTTATTAATACGTCAAGGAATGAAAGGTTGTCTTGAACTCCATACATTAGTGAGACGTAATGGTGAGTGATGACCGTTTAAATAATGAAATAGGACTAATTCACCCTCAGTACTCGTCCATATCAGAAAAAGATCATCTATATAGCGATAGTAACTTAGAACATGTTCAAATGAGTCATGAATAAATTAGCATTGGCAGGTGCCATATTCCTGCCCATCACTGTTCCCTTGATTTGTAGGTAATGATCCTTTTCAAATCTAAAGTAATTCTTATAAAGAACTAGCTGATATACCCGGCGTTGCCTGGGATTGAATTTTCCCGCTCCCCCTGTCTCCGCTTCCCCTCTCTCCCCATTCACCCCTCTCCCCCCTCGTTCACCCTTGCATCTCTCCCCCCCTGCACCTCACATCTCTTTCCCCCCTGCACCTCACATCACTCTCCCCAACTGCATCTCCCATCACTCTCACCCCCTGCACCTCGCATAACTTTCCCACCCTGCACCTCACATCACTGCCCCCCCTGCAACTCACATCACTCTCCCCCACTGCACCTCACATCACTCCCCCCCTGTACCTCACATCACCCTCCCCCCTGCACCTCACATCACTCTCCCAACCCTGCACCACACATAACTCTCACGACAGGTGGAGGGTGTGAGTCGGCAGGGCGGGTGGAGGTTTGAGGCGGCGGGAATCCTACTAGGGTGGAGGGCGCGGGAGGCGGCGAGGCGGGTGGAGGGTGTGAGGTGCGGAGGTGAGGCGTGGCTGGTGTGAGGTGTCGGGTCTCCCGCTAGGGTGGGAGGTGGAGGGCGTGTGAGGTGGCGGTTGTCCGGGTGGAGAGTGTGAGGCGGCGTGGCGGGTGGAGGGTGTGTGGCGGGTGTAAGGCGGCGTGGCAGATGGAGGGAGTAAGG